>NC_049213.1:3412018-3482018 GCF_013347855.1 Anguilla anguilla
AGTGGAGCTTCCCTTCCTGTCTCCAACTCAGAGGCTATAAGTTTGGGTTCATAAATCAGAGCTATCTCCATCTGAACCTCGTTCCCCCATCGCGATATCCTGATATTGTACTCTGTGATTTGCATCAGGTGATTTGCATCAGGTGACACTTCCTCTTGTGTTATTGGGTGCTGTTAGGTGTCATTTCCTGGCATGGTGGTCCCTGGGGCAAACGCTGGGATTTAAAAGCTATCAGCAGTCATTACAAAGCCTCTCTCTGGGGCAGATTTAACTCAGAATGACTCTAAGCCAATCAGTGCACTGTTGCTCTCTCATTTCACTGTGACACCATTTATTAACCAATTTGTTTGGAAGCTTTATATACTGTGACAATGGCCACTCCCTGCAGCCGGAAACCAGTACGGTGTCTGTGCCTCGGTCTGTACCTGTCTATGACCAGCATTTCTGATCTGGTCTGTGATTGTGAGTGTCTGCTTTGGTCTGTACCTGTCTCTGACCTGGTCTGAGATTGCGCGTCTGTGCCTTGGTCTATACCTGTCTCTGAAAAGCATTTCTGATCTGATCTGTGATTGTGTGTCTGCACTTTGGTCTGTACCTGTCTATGACCAGCATTTCTAATCTGGTCTGAGATTGTGTGTCTGTGCCTCGGTCTGTAATCTGGTCTGTGATTGTGAGTGTCTGTGCATTGGTCTGTACCTGTTTCTGACCAGCATTTATGATCTGGTCTGAGATTTTGTGTCTGTGTCTTGGTCTGTACCTGTCTCTGACCAGCATTTCTGATTTGGTCTGAGATTGTGTGTCTGCTGCCTTGGTCTGTACCTGTCTCTGACAGGCATTCCTGTCTGGTCTGTGATTGGGGGTGTCTGTGCCTTGGTCTGTACCTGTATCTGACCAGCATTTCTGATCTGGTCTGTGATTGTGTGTCTGTGCTTCAGGTTATATCTGTCTCTGACCAGCATTTATACGCTATGCAGGGCTGGGTTTGGTGTGTATATGCCTGTTTCTATGTATTTGTTGCATGTGTGATTCTATGTTTATCATTGCATGTGTCTGGGCCTGTCTGTAGCGCATGTTTGCAATTACGTTCCTGTCTGTACAAGTCTGAAGTGTGTAATTCTGCATCTGTAACTGCCTGTGAGACTTGGTTCCCTTGGCGATGAGCAGTCAATCACAGCAGCCTTCTGCAGAACATAGTGTGAGCTGTCACTCAGGGGGCAGTGTCAGAGGACACAGGAGCACCAGCAGTCTCACTCAGCTGGGCTGAGCCACCGCAGTTAGATCAGCTCCACATCATACTGAAGTGTGTGCATGAGAGCAGCATCTGCACAGCTCTCTAGATATGAGCCAGTACACAATACATACAGCAAAGGAACAAAGCATGCATGTGACCCTGTGACGGTCTCCTACCTAATGACAGAAGCAAAACAGGGCAGGATTGGTTAGGGCTGAAGCTAAACAAGGCAGGGCATGGTTAGTAATGAAGCTAAGCAGGGCTGGGCATGGTTAGTACTGAAGCTAAGCAAGGCTGGGGTTGGTTAGTACTGAAGCTAAGCAAGGCTGGGGTTGGTTTGTACTGAAGCTAAGCAGGGCTGGGGTTGGTTAGTACTGAAGCTAAGCAAGGCTGGGGTTGGTTTGTACTGAAGCTAAGCAAGGCTGGGCAAGGTTAGTACTGAAGCTAAGCAAGGCTGGGCATGGTTAGTACTGAAGCTAAGCAAGGCTGGGCATGGTTAGTACTGAAGCTAAGCAGGGCTGGGGTTGGTTAGTACTGAAGCTAAGCAAGGCTGGGGTTGGTTTGTACTGAAGCTAAGCAGGGCTGGGGTTGGTTAGTACTGAAGCTAAGCAAGGCTGGGCTTGGTTAGTGCTGAAGCTAAGCAGGGCTGGGGTTGGTTAGTAATGAAGCTAAGCAGGGCTGGGGTTGGTCAGTACTGAAGCTAAGCAGGGATGTGTTTTGTTAGTACTGAAGCTAAGCAAGGCTGGGCTTGGTTAGTACTGAAGCTAAGCAGGGCTGGGCATGGTTAGTACTGAAGCTAAGCAAGGCTGGGCATGGTTAGTACTGAAGCTAAGCAAGGCTGGGCATGGTTAGTACTGAAGCTAAGCAAGGCTGGGCATGGTTAGTACTGAAGCTAAGCAAGGCTGGGCATGGTTAGTACTGAAGCTAAGCAGGGATGTGTTTTGTTAGTACTGAAGCTAAACAGGGCTGGGCTTGGTTAGTACTGAAGCTAAACAGGGCTGGGTTTGGTTAGTAATGAAGCTGAGGAGGGTTGGGCTGGTTAGTGCTGAAGTTAAGCAGGGCTGGGTCTGGTTTGTACTGAAGCTAAGCAAGGCTGGGCTTGGTTGGCACTGAAGATAAGGAGGGCTGGGCTTGGTTAGTACTGAAGCTAAGCAGGGCTGGGTTTGGTTAGTGCTGAAGATAAACAGGGCTGGGCTTGGTTAGTACTGAAGCTAAGCACAGCTGGGCTTTGTTAGTACTGAAGTTGTGGAAGGCAGTGGTGCTGAAGCCAAGCAGGTCTGGGCATTTTGTAACTTAATGGTTTTGGTTGTAATGATGTGCTTGGGCAGGTCTTCCTCGAAAAAGAGATTTTAATCTCAAGGGATTTCCTGGTTAAACAAAGGTTAAATAAAAAAAATAAATAAAAAAAATAAGCAAGGCTGGGTTTGTTTAGTACTGAAGCCAAGCAGGACTGGGCTTAGTTAGCGCTGAAGATAAGCAGGGCTGGGCTTGGTCATTATTCAAGCTGATCAGGGCTGGGTTTGGTTAGTAATGAAGCTGATCAGGGTTGGGCTTGGTCAGCACTGAAGCTGAGCAGTGCTGGGTTTGGTTAGTGCTGCAGCTAAGCAGGGTTCGTCTTTGTTAGCACTGAAGCAAAGCAGGTCTGGGCATGGTTAGTACTGAAGCAAAGCAGGTCTGGGCATGGTTAGTACTGAAGCAAAGCAGGTCTGGGCATGGTTAGTACTGAAGCAAAGCAGGGCTGGGTTTGGTTTGTACTGAAGCTCAGCAGGGCTGGGCTTGGTTAGTACTGAAGCAAAGCAGGGCTGGGTTTGGTTATTACTGAAGAAAAGCAGGGCTGGGTCCTATTTGTACTGAACCTAAGCAGGGCTGGGATTGGTCAATACTGAAGCTAAGCTGGGCTGGGCTTGGGTAGAACTGAATTTAAACAGGACCGGGCTTTGTTAGTACTGAAGCTAAGCAAGGCTCCGCTTGGTTAGTACTGAAGCTGAGCAGGGCTGGTCTTTGTTAGTACTGAAGCTGAGAAAGGCTTAGTTTGGTTAGTAATGAAGGGATTTTTTTAAAATCTCAAGGGATTTCCTGGTTAAACAAAGGTTAAATAAAAATAAAAAATAAAAAAAATAAGCAAGGCTGGGTTTGTTTAGTACTGAAGCCAAGCAGGACTGGGCTTAGTTAGCGCTGAAGATAAGCAGGGCTGGGCTTGGTCATTATTCAAGCTGAGCAGGGCTGGGTTTGGTTAGTAATGAAGCTGATCAGGGTTGGGCTTGGTCAGCATTGAAGCTGAGCAGTGCTGAGTTTGGTTAGTGCTGCAGCTAAGCAGGGTTCATCTTTGTTAGTACTGAAGCAAAGCAGGTCTGGGCATGGTTAGTACTGAAGCTAAGCAGGGCTGGGCTTGGTTAGTACTGAAGCAAAGCAGGGCTGGGTTTGGTTTGTACTGAAGCTCAGCAGGGCTGGGCTTTGTTAGTACTGAAGCAAAGCAGGGCTGGGCTTTGTTAATACTGAAACTAAACAAGGCTCTGTTTTGTTAGTACTGAAGTTAAGCAGGCCTGGGCCTGGGTAGTACTGAAGCTAAGCAGGACTGGGCTTGGTTAGTGCTGAAGCTAAGCAAGGCTGGGTTTGGTTAGTAATGAAGCTGAGCAGGGTTGGGCTGGTTAGTGCTGAAGTTAAGCAGGGCTGGGTCAGGTTTGTACTGAAGCTAAGCAAGGCTGGGCTTGGTTGGCACTGAAGATAAGGAGGGCTGGGCTTGGTTAGTAATGAAGCTAAGCAGGGCTGTGATTAATTAGTACTGAAGCTGAGCAGGGCTGGTAATGAAGCTAACCAGCGCTGGGATTAGTTAGTACTGAAGCTAAGCAGGGCTCAGCTTGGTTAGTACTGAAGCAGAGCAGGGCGGGGTCATTCCTATGTTCCAAGGGTCCTATGTTCCCCAGCTCTACATATGTGCTCTCCCAGGGTGCTATGTTCCCAAGATCCTATGTTCCCCAGCTCTACAGAGACCTTCAAAATCAAATAAAATGATAACCATTGGTTTTGTTGTGTTTATATAGCTGTTTTGAAGCCTTGTTCCAATAAAAAAAACTGGATAATATTTATGAAATATTTTAATTTGACCCAAACACAATAGGAGGGTTAATGTGTGTTAACAGAATATTGAACTGGGGAACATAGGACCCTTGGAACATAGGACCTTGGGAACTTAGGACCCTGGGAACATAGATACGCTCCCAGCAGGTCTGGGCATGGTTAGTACTGAAGCAAAGCAGGTCAGGGCATGGTTAGTACTGAAGCAAAGTAGGTCTGGGCATGGTTAGTACTGAAGCAAAGCAGGTCTGGGCATGGTTAGTACTGAAGCAAAGCAGGTCTGGGCATGGTTAGTACTGAAGCAAAGCAGGTCAGGGCATGGTTAGTACTGAAGCAAAGCAGGTCTGGGCATGGTTAGTACTGAAGCAAAGCAGGGCTGGGTTTGGTTTGTACTGAAGCTCAGCAAGGCTGGGCTTTGTTAGTACTGAAGCAAAGCAGGGCTGGGCTTTGTTAATACTGAAACTAAACAAGGCTCTGTTTTGTTAGTACTGAAACTAAGCAGGCCTGGGCCTGGGTAGTACTGAAGCTAAGCAGGACTGGGCTTGGTTAGTGCTGAAGCTAAGCAAGGCTGGGTTTGGTTAGTACTGAAACTGAGCAGGGCTCAGCTTGGTTAGTACTGAAGCAGAGCAGGGCGGGGTCATTCCTATGTTCCAAGGGTCCTATGTTCCCCAGCTCTACATATGTGCTCTCCCAGGGTGCTATGTTCCCAAGATCCTATGTTCCCCAGCTCTATAGAGACCTTCAAAATCAAATAAAATGATAACCATTGGTTTTGTTGTGTTTATATAGCTGTTTTGAAGCCTTGTTCCAATAAAAAAAACTGGATAATATTTATGAAATATTTTAATTTGACCCAAACACAATAGGAGGGTTAATGTGTGTTAACAGAATATTGAACTGGGGAACATAGGACCCTGGGAACATAGGACCCTGGGAACATAGATACGCTCCCAGCAGGGCTAGGCCTGGTTAGTACTGAAGCCAAACAGGGCTGGGCTTGGTTAGTACCGAAGCTAAGCAGAGCTGGCCTGGATAGAGGTGAGATGGAAGATATCCTGGGAAAACCAGTTTGCTTAAGGTGGTTTACATTTCGGTTGGGGGCAGTTCACCTCCCGTGTTATGCAAATAAACCCTGGAATTCAGTCTACATTCATTCCTAAATTTGACTTACAAATAAAAACAAGATTTTTCACAAACCCAATTTGGTTGGTTCAGGATTCTCTCCGATTAACTGGTCAACCTTAACTAGCGAATAAAAGAGTATTTCGCTTGTGCTTACTTGTGAGTCAAAGACGAATGTTGACTGAGCACAAGCCAAACTGAAAAGCCCAGTACAGAGAGAGCCCGGCTGTGTGCTAGCAGATGCTTTCAAACTAAGTGGCTCACACTGGTCATTATAGATCCCCACGACACTTATCACAAAGAGTAGAGGTGTCTTCAGTCTAGGCAAAACGCCCAATTACGCTCATTCCACTCTGCCCATTTACCATCTAATCTTCCTCTGTTATAGCCCCCTGAGCTCCAGCAGAAAAAGGGTTTAAATATTTGAAATTTTCCTATAATAAGAGTGCCTTGGATGACAAAAAACATGTTGCAGTGAAAAATCTTTTAATAACTATTATGAATTTTTATTGAATGTCCCCAGTAGTGTTGATTTTTGCATAGTAGAATATGTGGTATTTCGAATTAAGACAAAAGACTCATGTTCTCTACAGGAGAAATTAGAGGATGGGTGTGGTTTCGCAGTTGGTTAATAAGTGTGTTTTTATAACTGGTTAATAGGTGTGGTTCTGTAGCTGGTTAATAGGTGTGGTTCTGTAGCTGGTTAATAGGTGTGGTTCTGTAGCTGGTTAATAAGTGTGGTTCTGTAGCTGGTTAATAGGTGTGGTTCTGTAGCTGGTTAATAGGTGTGGTTCTGTAGCTGGTTAATAGGTGTAGTTCTGTAGCTGGTTAATAGGTGTGGTTCTGTAGCTGGTTAATAGGTGTGGTTCTGTAGCTGGTTAATAGGTGTGGTTCTGTAGCTGGTTAATAGGTGTGGTTCTGTAGCTGATTAATAGGTGTGGTTCTGTAGCTGGTTAATAGGTGTGGTTCTGTAGCTGATTAATAGGTGTGGTTCTGTAGCTGGTTAATAGGTGTGGTTCTGTAGCTGATTAATAGGTGTGGTTCTGTAACTGGTTAATAGGTGTGGTTCTGTAGCTGGTTAACAGGTGTGGTTCTGTAGCTGGTTAATAGGTGTGGTTCTGTAGCTGGTTAATAGGTGTGGTTCTGTAGCTGGGTAATAGGTGTGGTTCTGTAGCTGGGTAATAGGTGTGGTTCTGCAGCTGCCTCCATTGCTGTGGAATCCAGTAGAAAGAGATTGCTGGTTGGGGTCCACACAGAAAAATTCAGGCTAGCACATGCACTATACTTTATTATTACTACCCTCATGTCCACCAAGATAGATAGTGTATAGGGACTATATTATAGTACTATGATATATATAGTATGGAGACAATAATACTACAGTAGCTGCTGCTCTTGTGCTTAGCAACACTGACACTCAATACTGCAGTTCACAAGCGATGACATCACTAATAGCAAATGGAAGATGCTTCATTGCCTAGCCCTGGCCCTCCACTGAGGGCTGTTTGTTCCGACTGTATCATACTTTAATAATATTTTTACAGGTTCTATACTGCATCCTGTGAAGTAACCCCGGATAAGGGTTTTCACTGAAATAACAAAACACAACAACAACAACAACAGCAACACTACTAATGCTATTACCACCACCACCACAGCCACTAAGAATAATAATAATAATAATAATAATGATGATTATCATGTAATATTGTACAATGGTTTAAAGCACTACGCTTAGTTTTTCATGTATACACTAAATCATGTGGTGAAGGAACAGGACCAACATAAATAAAACTGAATTGACTTTGATTGACCTTTGTGTTGTCCTCAGTGGTCAAAAGTGACCGTTTTCTGAGTTTAGTAGCAGTGAAAACCCCCTACATTCAATTTTTCAGCATGAGATTTGATGGGTTTTCCTGACTGACCCAATCATCGGATAATTAAAGATTTTCCCTTTTTAAAAAGCAGTAAACCATCAGGGCACACAGATCCTCTTATAAGTCTTCTGAACCCTGCAGTTATGAAATTAGAAGATATAATCGAGGTTAAGCACCACACATCTATTACAGCAAAAAATAAATAAAGCAGCGCAGTACAGACTAAAGTCTCTCTGGACTGTGAAGTAGGAAAACAGCTATCGACCAATTTATTGACGAGTGGCAGGTTGTTAGTACATGAAAATGTTGATTTAGGGTTTAAAATTCAATGAGGGGGCTTTATCACAGGGGGACCTGACTGGGCCATTTTTAACCTGGTGGACGTACAGTATAAATACGGAAAGAGTTAAATGAATATTATACATCTTTCAGTGAGGCTAATATAGAAAGCTAATGCAATAACACCATTCTTGCCATGTCTTTTCCGAGGAATATGCAATATCTAAAAGCAGTAAAGAAAACATCCTTATCTTACATGTACTTATGCTTCCCAGAAATGTTGCCCTACAAAAATGTGAAGGTTTCTGATAGACCAACCACACATATACAGAAATGTGAGGGTTTCTGATAGACCAGCCACACATATACAGAAATGTGAGGGTTTCTGATAGACCAACCACACATATACAGAAATGTGAGGGTTTCTGATAGACCAACCACACATATACAGAAATGTGAGGGTTTCTGATAGACCAGCCACACATATACAGAAATGTGAGGGTTTCTGATAGACCAACCACACATATAGAGAAATGTGAGGGTTTCTGATAGACCAGCCACACATATACAGAAATGTGAGGGTTTCTGATAGACCAGCCACACATATACAGAAATGTGAGGGTTTCTGATAGACCAACCACACATATACAGAAATGTGAGGGTTTCTGATAGACCAACCACACATATACAGAAATGTGAGGGTTTCTGATAAACGAACCGCACATATACAGAAATGTGAGGGTTTCTGATAAACGAACCGCACATATACAGAAATGTGAGGGTTTCTGATAGACCAACCGCACATATACAGAAATGTGAGGGTTTCTGATAGACCAACTACACATATACAGAAATGTGAGGGTTTCTGATAAACGAACCGCACATATACAGAAATGTGAGGGTTTCTGATAGACCAACCGCACATATACAGAAATGTGAGGGTTTCTGATAGACCAACCGCACATATACAGAAATGTGAGGGTTTCTGATAGACCAACCGCACATATACAGAAATGTGAGGGTTTCTGATAGACCAACCGCACATATACAGAAATGTGAGGGTTTCTGATAGACCAACCGCACATATACAGAAATGTGAGGGTTTCTGATAGACCAGCCACACATAGACAGGTGTTTCTACTTCCCTGTGGGCACAAAACAATTCTCCAGAAAATATATATATTTTAAAATTTTTCAATCTTTCATTTGTTTTTAAATTATTCGGCCAAAAGAAACCTGTTAAAGTGATCACTGTAAAGTGTTTTGGCAAACACCTTTGAGAGAGCATAACTCAACACTCATCCAGTGTAGACAAGCACAGGGCACATTTTGGGGCATATTACATTACACTACATTACATTACAGGCATTTAGTAGATGTTGTTTCCCAGAGCACTTTATAATGCTAATATCAGTACAGTTGTCCAGTTAGCGCACTGACAATCAAATGCATGTTCTGGTAATACAATGAAAACTGTGAGAGTAAAATACACAACTAGTAATCACCAATTAATTATCCTTCAAGGTCAGTGTGCAACGTTTTACAGTTTTTCTCAAATGTTTACACACTAAAACTGGAACTATGCACACGATGGTGAAAACTTGAAGCTCATGTGTCAACAACAGAGACTATTTCTGTAAAACTCTAAGCACAATTCCTTTGTTTTCACTAACATAGCAATTCTAAATCACATTTTTGCACAACTCTACACACAAAATCTCATCATTTAGCACAATTTTCATAATCAAGCCTTGTTTGTTCACATGGAAAACACTGGCCTTCAAATGCCAAACTCTAAGTACCAATTGGTCTCACTCATGCCACACCTGCTCAAACTCAATTGGCTAAGCTTTTCAATTATCTGTCAGAGCATAAAAGAGACATCAGGTGACCTCTATTGTGTTGGAAAACAATGGAGCAACACGCAGCACAGAGAGGTAGAGGTAGAGGAGGAGGTGGACGTGTACGAGGTGGACGAAGAAGAGGGAGACAAGCTAATATTTCAAATGAAATACGTGCAACTTTGGTTGATCATGTATTTGTTTTTTGTTTTTTTTACAGCAGGCCTACAAACTACGATTTTTATTTTTGCAGTCTGCTGAACAAAGATTTATTTTACAGTATACAATATAGTCCCTATACTCTATCTATCTTTACATTTATTTTACAACAAAAGATTTGCTTTGTTACCTTTTTGAATTTGTTCATTGATTTCATATATGATAACAGATCATTACATCCATTGACCAGTCTAAGCATGTTCTAGTTTTGAGAAGACACAAATGTTATCTATTTTGGCAAAACTCATAATTGCACTGATAAGGAAAATAAAAAAACACTTCTAACAATGTTCAGTATGACTCATGATGGAACCTGGGTTGTGAGTGCAGCCCAACTGGACCTCATTGGCAGGACAATACAGTAAATGTGCATTGTATCATACACAATAACAACAACACTCAAAGTGACAGTTCACACACTTTGCTGTACTGTACTGAATTAGAATTAGGTTTACCTAGCAAATGCACTATTTATATGATGATATATTTACTGTATTGTATCATGGCAACAATCTTTATATTTACTGTAAAATTGCAGCCTATTTTGGGACCCCTCGAAAAGAAAACTAAAACTTCAAAAAAGGAGAAAAAATAAGCTATTTTTACACAATTTTATACACTTGAATATGAAACATGACCTCGTGAGGCCAAAACATATATACAGTATTTTGATGGTTGCGTTTTTAAATTTATTGCACCAGTGTGAAATCAATGCTCAATAAGACCTATTCATATGAGGCCTGCGTGAATCATTTTGATGGAAAAAGTCAGTTTTGAGAAGAGAGAACATAGTTTCGAATGCATGAATGCATTTTGCAAGATATTTGTGTAGTTTTGGCAAAAGGTTAACTGTTGCTGTGCTGTGTGTGTAGAGTTTTGAGAAATTGAGCTATAGTTTCAGAAAACGTGTTTAAACAATTGAGAAAAACAAAAAAATCTGAAAATAATCATGTTGAATCTGGAGCCAACAGAGAATGAGATTCAGTCTGCCAGGAACAGCACATGACATCACCACATAACATGGCTGTTCTCACGTCAGTCAGTCAACGTTATTTAACCTTCATTATAAAATGGGTTGTTTCGATCCTGGAAGCCGATGAGCGACAGTGATTGCAAATCCAATGCAGTAACAATCAATCAAACGGCCTGTTTGTGAACAACATCTCATGTAGAACACGTTTTCAACGTACAGAAATGCCATGTTACACACATACAAAGCACTGTCTATAAGTCTTCAACTAAGTCTGTAAGTATTACTTCAGATCTAGGCCTGCCATTAAAAGTATTGATATCAAAATTGTGCCAAGTTACATGAAACAATATTGGCTAGCTCACACACATTAAACAAGCTGTATTCCACAGGAATGCTGCCCAATGTTTCCTCAATTTTTTCAAGTAATTTGGCCCTGTGTGTACAAACATACAGTGCATTAATGGGGCAAACGTATGTGTGGATAGGTCTGTAAGATTGTATATTTATTTAATAGGCCTCAATATGTGTAAGTAATATCTGTATTTCTGTTCCACCCCCCCCCCACCCCCACCCTTATTCTGTAGTGCGAATGATTGTGTTTTTTTTGGTATAAATGTGTTTATAAATGTGAATTTTACATGCTGCGAGGGAAATATCTCCATGGGGATAATGAAGTATTCCATGTATGTGTGTATGTACGTACAGTACTGTGCAAAAGTATTAGGCACCCTAGATTTTAAATATAATATATAGTATATATTTGGTCTTTGATGTTTATTTTTTGTTTTCTGCATTAGTGTGTCAGTAGAAAATAACAAATTTGAGATTTCCAAACATGAATTTTCCAAAAAATGAAATTTTACAGACATTTTTGTATTTTGTTAAATAAAGTAATATTTTAAGTAATAGACTACTTTTCAGATAAAAACTTGATCAAGGGTCTCTGGGATTGCCTGGAGAGCCAGAAGCAAGCGAAATAGCCAACATCTGCAGAAGAACTGCGGCAAGTTCTCCAAAATGCTTGGAACAACCTACCAGCCGATTTTCTTGTAAAACTGCAGGACAGTGTACCTAAGAGAATTGGTGTAGATTTAAAGGCGAAGGGTGGTCACACAAAACATTGATTTTATTTAGTTTTTAACCATTTACTGCTCTTTATATATATTTTTCCATACTTATAACCTTTCATTTCATTATTTTTGAAAGCATTTTAGCTGTACAGCATTTTTTTCACAGGTGCCCAAGACTTTTGCACAGTACTGTATGTATGTGCAGTATTTATTTAATAATCAGTATTTATTTGAAATTAGAAATATACAAGGACTTGTACATTTTGTAAAATGAACTTAACAACAGAGTATAAACATACGTTTTATGGAGGAATATCCTTTCTTCAGGTATTGTCCTGCAGTTTCATACAGTCATGTAAATGGCATGCAGATGTACTTTTTGTGATTCGACAGTTTAGTGTGACACAAATTCTGAATGACAACATTGTCTTCAGATGGTAAGATTAAGAAAACACAGGGCCAAATTACTTTAAAGAATTCAGTAAACACAGGGTATCATTGCTGTGGATTACAGCTTGTTTAATTTGTGTGAGCTAAGATAGCCAATGTTGTTTCATGTAACTTGGCACAATTTTGATATCAATACTTTTAATGGCAGGCCTAGATCTGAAGTTATGACTTATAGACAGTGCTTTGTATGTGCAACTTGGCATTTCTGTACATTGAAAACGTGTTTTTCATGAGATATCGTATCTTTCTGTACTGTGTTTGCTATGGGTTATACTAGTTATAGCGATAATAGGAATTAATATATAAATGTAGGTTGCGAGAGACATGCCTACACATGCATGCATGGTAACCCACATTGTAGATGAAAGAAAGACAGGCATGAATTCTATTATTTTTCCTTGACCACGAATGACACACAAATTGAAGCGTTCGGTATTTCAGGGGTGTCTAATACATCGATCGCAGAGGCTATGCTGGATTGTTTCCTAGATTTGATAAAGCCAGTATAATGTTCTTGTTTAGAAAAAAAAAATGGTTGGTTATGATATTACAGCAATATGCAAAATAAAACGAAATTTTGCCTTCGGAGATTAAGAAGTATGAAAGACGGTACAATTGCAACAGTTTCATAATCCAATTAAAATCTAGCAATGTCATATCTCAAGTTTACAGTTTAATTGGGGAAATGGCGAAGCGAAGAAAATTTGATGCTGAAGGTCGTGTTTTTAAAGAGAAATGGACAGAGGATTACTTTTTTGTGTAACGGAAATGCAAGGCTGTGTTGTATTTTGAATGCAGTCATGGCTTTGGGGGTGCTACATGCTACATGGAGCCTTATTTATTGTTTAATTTCAACGTTGATGCAATTCCCATTCATTGCCACTAGGGTGAACACTACCACGCTACACTTTTAATTAGTAACCAGTGGAGATTTCAACAATGAATCACTGGTGTCAAAGCTTTCGTGTCAAATCATGTTTCGCGCCAAAGCTAATTCAGTAAATAATGGCTGCAGATTGAATTCATCACTTAAAAAACAATAATAATAATAAAATAACATTTAATCTGGAAACTACCACACCACATAATACCCAACAGGAAAAGCATTCATTAGGGATTTAAGCATGTAGGGCTAAGCCCCAATTGGTTTTATTGTATTTTTTTTGTTGTACATTTGCTCAGTTTCCTGTGAGATGGTAAATCTTAGAGACTTTAAACTTGTATGAAATAAAGAAAAAATGAAATATCACCTCAATCGGTGCTGTAATTAAAGTTCAAAATTATACACTTTTTAAAGGTCATAACTCCCACACCCTATCTCCCCAGACAAAAGTTGTTTTTTTCTGTTGAATTTCACCAAACTTGTCAGCATTAGTGTACCTAACCACGCTTGCTAACCATAATCCAGCTATATTGGGCAAAAACCTGCTGTGATGGATGAGCTAAAGCTGAGTTTGAGATTGCCTTAATTGGTCAAATGCTGGGATATACTCAAACGTTACATGATAGCCCCTTTAATGTAAGACCATAACTCCAATATCCAAAGTCTTATTCACAACAAATTTGGGCAGCATATTCTTCAGAATGAATTGAACAAGGGTGCATGAAAGTCCACCATAATTAACCTATCATTAATGTCCATAATATTTAAAAAACATGGTTTTGCATATTATGGACATTAATGATGGTTAATTATGATTACTGATTTGCACCAAACTTGGTACATAGCATGAATGTACCAAACTATACTTGGTAACTATAAAGCAGCTATTTTGGACACCTATGGGAGCCGTGAGGTAATGAATCAGATTGAGTGTGGCCTAGCAGATTAATGGCCATAACTCACTTGCTATTTATCCAATCAGATTGGGTGTGTCTTGGCAGATTAATGGCTATAACACCCTGATTATTCAACCAATCAGATTGGGTGTGGCCTAGCAGATGAATGGGTATAACTCCCTGACTATTCATCCAATCAGATTGGGTGTGGCCTAGCAGATTAATGCCTATAACTCCCTGACTATTCATCCAATCAGATTGGGTGTGGCCTAGCAGATTAATGGCCATAACTCACTGGCTATTCATCCAATCAGATTGGGTGTGGCTTAGCAGATTAATGGCCATGACTCACTGGATATTCATCCAATCAGATTGGGTGTGGCCTAGCAGATTGATGGCCATGACTCACTGGATATTCATCCAATCAGATTGGGTGTGGTCTAGCAGATTAATGGCTATAACTGGCTATTCATCCAATTCTCACAAAACTTGCACTGGTTTACTTCATGTGTATTGTTCCCAATAAGCCTCACCGTGATTGGTTAATATTTCTCTGACCAATAATGAATTTCCCATAGACATCCATAGTTTTTCAATGTTAAACAGGAAGAGTTCTCATTTTCACAGACTGTGTATCATTGAACAGCAACATGTCATATTGCTTTAATATTCATAACTTCGTTTAATGCTTGAGATCCTCTGGGCTTTTACAGGTTGAAACCCCCGAACTGCTGCTTGGGGCTATATTCATTATTGTCCTCTTTTCATTCATTTTAATTTGTGTAATTCTCTTTACAGTGTATACGGTAAAAAAAAAAAAAAAGGTTATAATGAAATAAAATTATGATCCTTAAAATCAAAGTGTACCAATAAGTGAAAATTGCTTATAACACATTCAGAATGACTCCAGTCAGACTTGAAATAAAAAAAATTAAAAAAAAGAAGCGGTGGAACCAAGAACAGAACGCTAATATCTACTGGAAATAAAGTCGGAAAATAGCTTCAGAATGAAGTGTCATCTATTGGGACAAGGTTCCAATAGTAATACAATTTTCATAAATAAATCCCAAGTGTGAAGCTACAATTATAATGTTATTGATTTATTCAAAGAATTTAATATAACAAATCAATAAGTTCACGGGGAGAAACTGAAGCTATGTAGGGTATTGTAAAATGAAAAGCAGTGCTCTCCAAGTTGGCTATCAAAAATATCTACAAATATAAAATCCCTCCTTTTGGAATGGATACTTCGTTGTCCTGAGCCTACCTTTTTTTAAAGAAAGGTAAAGTTTCTCACAGTATCTCAAAGTATTCACATCACTTGTAGACTACAGAAATATGTACATCATTTATATTTGGAAAAAATGTCAGAAACATTCACAATCAATAAACAGTCAGAACTTTAAAATTTAAAATGCTGAACAATTATTTACAGCAAATTGATTAAAAAAATGTGCATTATATTCCAAAACAACCACAAAGCATGCTTTACTGCTAAAGTTAACACAACAAATAATCTAGCCATCTAAATCATAAACAGCTATTTATGTGAAGTACACTTTCACATTTAAACTTCAGACCTAAATGCTATTACAAATTATCATAAAATGAATTAAATATTGCAGTCTATTCACAGTGAGTGATACTTAATTTTTACACCACAAAATTATCCCAAAGATTTTCTCATGCTGTCAATATTGTCAAGCCACATACTCAAATTTAAGGGAATATAATAGTTCTACAAAAGAAAATGTAAGTCATACATTCTCAGACAAAAGACTTTCTTATCTCAGCAAATCTGCGGTACTGGTGTGAATATCTGACATGCATAAACTGTGTTTCTGCTTGGCTACAAATATAGACACAAACGTGCTCCTGGCGGCTTTGTGGATGGTTCAGATCGCAGATTTGCACGTAACACGATAGTCTGGTGATCTCCAGCACCGTGAAGAGCTTCCCTCAGGCAGGGCCTACTGCGTATCACACACCGGAGATTCACTTTCTGGGAAAATCTCAGCTCGGGAAATAAAAGTTGTCATACCATCTGTTCTTTCGACACGAGGAACAAAAAAAAATCTGCCGAGCATTATAAGCAAGATTCAATTTAGCAATCACCCGTGTGTCTGAGAAAATGACTGATATATTAGTTGAATTAATCAGCTCAAATATTGTGACCTATTCTCAATTTGTTTTTAATCACAGATAAATGCTGGGCAGTTGTATTTTTTTTGTTCGTAAGTACATTTGTAATTTGTAAAAGAAAAACACCTTTTTGAATCTTCCTTTGCAGGGTTTCAGCATGATTAGCACTGAGCCCATATATTTGAATCAGAGAAGGAGCCGGTCGCGGCTAAGCGGGGATCGTCCTGCACCGAGCAGCCAGGAGCACTCACTGCTTCATTTCAGATCCGATGCGAGGAACGAGCCCCAACAACGACAACCGCGTCACTGTCCAGATACTTACAAACTACACTGTGCGTATGTGTGCACGTTACACATTTAAATAAAATGCTAAATATTAAATGTTCACTTAATACATGATTTAATATTATGTTTACTTGGTTTTCTATTTGTGTATATTTTTATATTTATATCTTAAATGTGCTTTCAAAACTGACAAATACATTTACTTTTTTGTATTATTTCTTAATGCTGTGCAATACGTAATGAAATTAATACAAAACATTTATTTATCCTGGATGAATGGATATTTTATACTGAGCTTTGTAGCGGTGTCGTTTCAGAAATATCGCAGAGAGTTTTCATTTCAGAAACAACACCTTGCGTCAGACTCATGTCTCTTCATGTAAAAGGACAGGAGAGGTGAGGCGGGGCGTTCAGCAGTGAACAGGGGGTGCACGCGGCATTTTTTAACGCTGTCTCGTGGAGAAAAAAAAGACTCGAAAACCACACCTCCCGCAAGCTCACAGAACAGCGTCGAGAGGACGTAGCATTCACCAACCGCACTACGCACCCTGCTCTCACCTGACTGCGTTCAACAACCGCACTACGCACCCTGCTCTCACAGAACAGCGTTGAGAGGGCGTAGCATTCACCAACCGCACTACACACCCTGCTCTCACCTGACTGCATTCACCAACCGCACTACACACCCTGCTCTCACCTGACTGCATTCAACAACCGCACTACGCACCCCGCTCTCACCTGACTGCATTCACCAACCGCACTACACACCCTGCTCTCACCTGACTGCATTCAACAACCGCACTACGCACTCTGCTCTCACCTGACTGCGTTCAACAACCGCACTACGCACCCTGCACTCACCTGACTGCATTCAACAAGCGCACTACGCACCCTGCTCTCACAGAACAGCGTCGAGAGGACGCAGCATTCAACAAGCGCACTACACACCCTGCTCTCACCTGACTGCATTCAACAACCGCACTACGCACCCTGCTCTCACCTGACTGCATTCAACAACCGCACTACGCACCCTGCACTCACCTGACTGCATTCAACAAGCGCACTACACACCCTGCTCTCACCTGACTGCATTCAACAAGCGCACTACACACCCTGCACTCACCTGACTGCATTCAACAAGCGCACTACACACCCTGCTCTCACCTGACTGCGGGCGAGAGGGCTGACCTGGCCTGACCTGGCAGAGAGGCCTGACCTGGCCTGACCTGGCAGAGAGGACGTAGTTCTGCAGCAGTAAGAAGGCACTGAATCACCCGCAGATTACAGGCCCCGATTGATCAGGACTCAGCCTGGAGCTCGCCCAGGCCACGCTCACAGGGTTTGTGACAGGGTTATCGCCCAGGCCACGCTGGCCTTTCATCTATCTGCTCAGTCTGTACTTACAGTGCAGATGTCCCTCTCTTCTGCAATCACCAACCACTTTATAGAATTCAATAACTTTCTCTGACACACACACAGACACGGCCACTCAAACAGACATGCACATACACACACATACATACAGCCACACAAACACACACATACACACACACAACCACTCAAACACACACACACAATCACACACACACAAAAACGCATAAAACTACACACACACACTCACACATAAAACACACACACGCGCGCATGCACACACACACACACACACGCCCTCTCATGCATACACTCACACATAAACACACTCACATTCCACTCAACAATCAGAAAGAATCTCATTTCACTGACTCATTTAATGCGAAAAAAAACCCCAAAAAAACATTTTCATCATGTACAATGTTTTCCTTTTCTACCATTAGAAATGTTTCACTGTAAATGTTTTGTCAAATGACACTTTTGACATTTATCGCGTGGCGGTAATTCACACTTCCTGCGCTGTAAATATTTTAAAGCGGTTCCCAGTGATTGGGTGGTCAGCTTTACTGCTGTCCTGTAAACATGTTTAATTCACAGCTGTGCTGTACCATGGGCTGTGATCATGGGCTCAAGGTCTTCGGAGGTGACATCGTGCCAGCACAAGGACATGTTTTTTTTCCCAGTAATTCAGGTTTACAAGGCAACATGGCAGTTAATCTCTCAAATATCTCTTTCTAATCTATCTCTCTCTCCCCCTCTCTCTCTCTCTCTCTCTCTCTGTC
Organism: Anguilla anguilla; assembly: GCF_013347855.1. Classification (NCBI taxonomy): domain Eukaryota; kingdom Metazoa; phylum Chordata; class Actinopteri; order Anguilliformes; family Anguillidae; genus Anguilla; species Anguilla anguilla. Next base: position 3,430,515 of record NC_049213.1, read on the forward strand.
CCTCTCTCTTCCCCTCTGCCCTGTCCTGTGATTTATGTCTTCCCAAAGCAGGATCCAGAACAGGCCGAACCCCCCCCCCCCCTGCCACCACCCCCCACCTCAGATCAGTGCTTCTCAGAACACATTACCGCTACCTTACATCAGCGGAGCTCCACACCCGTGTCCCAGAAGCGCCGCTCATCCTCTGGCTCCTCCCCTTTTAACTGTCTGCGTTAAGAGAGATCCAGTCGCAATCAGCTCTGTGTCACAAACCCCGTTGCACGCGTGACGGTGAGAGACTGTAACAGTGTGTGTAACACACCATCGCCTGGGTGACGGTGAGAGACCGTAACAGTGTGTGTAACACACCATCGCGTTGGTGACAGTGAGAGACTGTAACAGTGCGTGTAACACACCATCGCCTGGGTGATGGTGAGAGACTAACAGAGTGTGTAACACACCATCGCCTGGGTGACGGTGAGAGACTGTAACAGCGTGTGTAACACACCATCGCCTGGGTGACGGTGAGAGACTGTAACAGTGTGTGTAACACACCATCGCCTGGGTGACGGTGAGAGACTGTAACAGTGTGTGTAACACACCATCGCCTGGGTGACGGTGAGAGACTGTAACAGTGTGTGTAACACACCATCGCCTGGGTGACGGTGAGAGACTGTAACAGCGTGTGTAACACACCATCGCCTGGGTGACGGTGAGAGACTGTAACAGTGTGTGTAACACACCATCACGTGGGTGACGGTGAGCGACTGTAACAGTGTGTGTAACACACCATCGCCTGGGTGACGGTGAGAGACTGTAACAGTGCGTGTAACACACCATCGCCTGGGTGACGGTGAGAGACTGTAACAGCGTGTGTAACACACCATCGCCTGGGTGACGGTGAGAGACTGTAACAGTGTGTGTAACACACCATCGCCTGGGTGACGGTGAGAGACTGTAACAGCGTGTGTAACACACCATCGCCTGGGTGACGGTGAGCGACTGTAACAGCGTGTGTAATACACCATCGCCTGGGCGACGGTGAGAGACTGTAACAGCGTGTGTAACACACCATCGCCTGGGTGACGGTGAGCGACTGTAACAGCGTGTGTAATACACCATCGCCTGGGTGACGGTGAGCGACTGTAACAGTGTGTGTAACACACCATCGCCTGGGTGACGGTGAGAGACTCTAACAGCGTGTGTAACACACCATCGCCTGGGTGACGGTGAGAGACTGTAACAGTGTGTGTAACACAGCATCGCCTGGGTGACGGTGACAGACTGTAACAGTGTGTGTAACACACCATCGCCTGGGTGACGGTGAGAGACTGTAACAGCGTGTGTAACACACCATCGCCTGGGTGACAGTGAGAGACTGTAACAGTGTGTGTAACAGACCATCGCCTGGGTGACGGTGAGCGACTGTAACAGTGTGTGTAACACACCATCGCCTGGGTGACGGTGAGAGACTGTAACAGTGTGTGTAACACACCATCGCCTGGGTGACAGTGAGAGACTGTAACAGTGCGTGTAACACACCATTGCCTGGGTGACGGTGAGAGACTGTAACAGCGTGTGTAACACACCATGGCCTGGGTGACGGTGCGAGACTGTAACAGTGTGTGTAACACACCATCGCCTGGGTGACGGTGAGAGACTGTAACAGTGTACGTAACACACCATCGCCTGGGTGACGGTGAGAGACTGTAACAGTGTGTGTAACACCATCGCCTGGGTGACGGTGAGAGACTGTAACAGCGTGTGTAACACACCATCGCCTGGGTGACGGTGAGAGACTGTAACAGTGTGTGTAACACACCATCGCCTGGGTGACGGTGAGCGACTGTAACAGCGTGTGTAACACACCATCGCCTGGGTGACGGTGAGAGACTGTAACAGCGTGTGTAACACACCATCGCCTGGGTGACGGTGAGAGACTGTAACAGTGTGTGTAACACACCATCGCCTGGGTGACGGTGAGAGAATGTAACAGTGTGTGTAACACACCATCGCCTGAGTGACGGTGAGAGACTGTAACAGCGTGTGTAACACACCATCGCCTGGGTGACGGTGAGAGACTGTAACAGCGTGTGTAACACACCATAGCCTGGGTGATGGTGAGAGACTGTAACAGCGTGTGTAACACACCATCGCCTGGGTGACGGTGAGCGACTGTAACAGTGTGTGTAACACACCATCGCCTGGGTGACGGTGAGAGACTGTAACAGTGCGTGTAACACACCATCGCTCGGTTGCGGCGTTCACGCGCTGACTGTGTCCGCACCGCGTGGTATCTTAACAAGCGCGGCGGCGTCGTTCTCAGGAGTGAGTCTTCCAAAGCAGCGCGTGCCGCTAGGGAGCCGTCGATGCGCCGGCGTCCGGCTGGAGTGCACAGACAGGGACGGCGAGTGGCGGCCAAGGCCTGCAGAGGCTTCTCGCACTTCTCTGATCCGCGTCTCATGGGCCAAAGTCAAAAATGTACAAACGCGAGAGAGAGAAATACATTCACAGCGCAGCGTCCAGCGAACAAACAAACGCGCTCTCTTCAAGCAGGAAGGACCGGAAACGGGTCCGGAGATCATTTATCGCCACTGATGGCAAAAGACAGCAAAGTGGAGAAAATACGACGCGTGTAAGGAGACAGTTTCGTGAAACGACCGCTTCAGTTTTTATTTTTGATGCATGCTCCTCTCTGCGCTCTGTCTGTATCCCCTGGTCCCCTGCCGCTCCCAGACACAAACTCAAAAAACTGGTGTGTTTGGACTGAGTTAAAGAACCAAGAACCGAGTCCCAAAGCCCCCCCCCCCCACTCCAGATAATTAACAGAAACCCGGTCAGAGACTGTATATAATTGAACAGCCGGAGCTGTGTTCTCAGACTCAGAAATCCCTTCAGCAGACGCACTGGGGCCGGAGACAAGCTGAAATATCGCCACATGCTCACACACAGAACACAGCTCACACAGTGTTACCTGCACACTCACACACAGAACACGCTCACTCACAGAGTGTTACCCACACACTCACACACAGAACACAGCTGGCTCACGTGTGTTACCCGCACGCTCACACACAGAACACAGCTGGCTCACGTGTGTTACCCGCACGCTCACACACAGAACACAGCTCGCTCACGCGTGTTACCCACACACTCACACACAGAACACGGCTCGCTCACGCGTGTTACCCACACACTCACACACAGAACACGCTCGCTCACAGTGTTACCCGCACGCTCACACACAGAACACGGCTCACGCATGTTACCCGCACGCTCACACACAGAACACGGCTCACTCACGCGTGTTACCCGCACGCTCACACACAGAACACAGCTCGCTCACACAGTGTTACCCGCACACACTCACACACAGAACACGGCTGGCTCACACAGTGTTACCCACACGCTCACACACAGAACACGGCTCGCTCACACAGTGTTACCCGCACGCTCACACACAGAACACGGCTGGCTCACACAGTGTTACCCGCACACTCACACACAGAACACGGCTCACACAGTGTTACCCGCACACTCACACACAGAACACGGCTCACACAGTGTTACCCGCACACTCACACACAGAACACGGCTCGCTCACACAGTGTTACCCACACGCTCACACACAGAACACGGCTCACGCGTGTTACCCGCACACTCACACACAGAACACGGCTCGCTCACACAGTGTTACCCGCACGCTCACACACAGAACACAGCTGGCTCACACAGTGTTACCCGCACGCTCACACACAGACCACAGCTCGCTCACACAGTGTTACCCGCACACACTCACACACAGAACACGGCTGGCTCACACAGTGTTACCCACACGCTCACACACAGAACACGCTCGCTCACACAGTGTTACCCGCACGCTCACACACAGAACATGCTCACTCACACAGTGTTACCCGCACACTCACACACAGAACACGGCTTGCTCACACACAGAACCCGGCTCTCTCACGTGTGTCTCCTGTAACCAAGGCTACATTTTTATCATTTCAGAAGCAGCAGGCATCAAATTTAAGAGAGGAAGAGGACGAAGAGGGATGGGGGAACGTGCAAGAGACAGGAGTAGCAAGTGAAACCCAGACGACAGGGAAGAAGATTCGAGCGTGAGAGAAAAGACGGAAGGAAAGTCTTCAACTGAGCTGTAAGATGCGATACTCCTTTATATTCTGGGCCCTGTGCATGTGCAGCCCGCTTAAAACTGGAGACCAAAGCAAACTTTTGAGCCCCAGAACCCAAAGTCTTACATTCAGATTCTGCCACACACTGTTTTCTGCCCGGTTAATTTCCATTCATGATTTGATTTCAGGAGCTACATGAATTTTAATATTAAAAGCAATGTCATGAAAGTCTTAGGACCCTCGTAAGACTGATTACTTTGAATGTGATTTTCGGTGCTTTATTTATGTGTTGTATTTTTAAAGGCAGACGAACACAGTTTAATCTGTGAGGTCATTATTTCTGCTAAGGGTAAGGGTCTCTTCTGCCTCTGCAATAAAAGCAGTGCACATCTGAATTAATGCCTTACAAGCCACAGTTGAGGCATTAGAAAAAAAGAATAAAAACTAATCTTCCACCGCCAGAAGCACATCTGTGCTCAGGCCCAGGCTCGGCTGACCCTGCGTGTTCCCTGACCTCTCAGCCCTGAGTTATGATATGTGGTGTCCAACGGATTACTCTTCAATATTTCATTACATGCACAAAATCCTCATCTATATATCTCTCCCAGGTATGTCACTATTAATCATAAACAACACAGGAAGCCAAGGCTGTCTAATAAGTCAGGCAGTGTACTTTGCACACACACACACACACACACACACACAGACACACACACACACATGCACGTACACACACATACGCACGCACTCGCACAAGCACACATACGCACGCACACATTCACATGCGCACAGACACACACACACACACAGATGCACACACAAACACAGGGTCGTCCACAGCCCACAAACACACACTGAGGATGTACAGACACACACACACAGAAACAGATGCATGCACACACACACATAAACAGACACACACATATACAAACACATAAACAGAGAGACACACACACACAGAAACAGACACACATACACAAACACATAAAGACAGAGACACACACACTCACAGAAACAGATGCACACACACACACAGAAACAGATGCACACACACACACAGAAACAGACACACGTACACACACATAAAGACGGAGACACACACACACTCACAGAAATAGATGCACACACAAACACATAGAGAGACACACACACACACACAAACTCACGCCCCCAAGCATGACAGCATTCTTCATTGTGTTTATAAGGTGCGCTGGCATCTGTGTCCCCCTCGAATAGCAGGAGAGGTATCAGCAGCTCGGCTGTCCCCCCAGACGCGATCTATTTCCTGACTCCTTCCGCGGCTAACGCGGGGGAAACGCCGCGGTGTTTATTCAGCGCTGGCAACCCGGGCGAGCGGCGAGGGACCGCTCAAAACTGGAGCGCTCTAAAGTAGGTCTGACCCCCGCATCCCCGCTCCTCCCTCCCCCCCTCCCCCGGGCGCACGGAGAAATTCAAAGAAGGAACGCGGCAGAAAACCCGTGATTACGGAAATTAAAAGCGGGGCCAGATTAAGGGGTCGGGGCCGGGGCCGGGGATAGGCCCCTCCCTCTGGTGATTAACGGGGCGGGGCGGGACGGGACGGACTCCGGAGCGCGAGACGAGAGCCCGGAGGGAGTCTGAGGGGCGACGCTGCAGCGTCGGTCCGCCCCGCCCTCCTGCTCGTAACGCTAACGCGCTAACCGCTCCGTAATGAACAGCATCTCTTCTGCTCCAACCTCCGCCAGCTCTCCCACTCAGAAACAGCCCGGCCGCCCCCCGCGCCACGACGACGCCTTCGTTTTTGATGAGTTCCACTGACCTGTTCGTTTCCACAGCGCTCTCTGTCCAACTGGCTGACAGAACGGTATATCTGCTACATCACTTACTGCAAGGGACGCGTTCATCGCCATTAAAATAGGCAGAATAGATAACATTTAAGACACCATAGTCTACAGCCTGTTATTGTTCTGCGAGGTGCAAGTGTTCCAGGCAAGGTGATGTGAGTATAGGATTAAGAATATATAATGAGGACAGACCATTCAGCCCATCTAGAACAAAAGAACATAAGAATACATAATGAGGAGAACAGGCCATTCTGCCCATTTAAGGCTCATTATGACCTAAAGTCTATAGAGGATCCAGATGGACATCGAGTCTGGAATTACACACCTGACCCCCTTCCCCATTACAGGACCTGACCTGCCTAATACACACAGGGCCTCTTACTGCCTAATACACACAGGGCCTCACACTGCCTAACACACACAGGGCCCTAACACACACAGGGCCTCACACTGCCTAACACACACAGGGCCTCACACTGCCTAACACACACAGGGCCCTAACACACACAGGGCCTCACGCAGCCTAACACACACAGGGCCTCACACTGCCTAAGACACACACACAGGGCCCTAACACACACAGGGCCTCACACTGCCTAACACACCCAGGGCCCTAACACACACAGGGCCTCACACTGTTTAACACACACAGGGCCTCACACTGCCTAACACACACAGGGCCTTACACTGCTTAATACACACAGGGCCTCTTATTGCCTAACACACACAGGGACTCACACTGCCTAACACACACAGGGCCTCTCACTGCCTAACACACACAGGGCCTCTCACTGCCTAACACACCCAGGGCCTCACACTGCCTAATACACATGGGCCTCACACTGCCTGACACACACAGGGCCTCACACTGCCTAACACACACAGGGCCTCACACTGCCTAACACACACAGGGCCTCACACTGCCAAACACACAGGGCCCTAACACACACAGGGCCTCACACTGCCTAATACACACAGGGCCTCACACAGCCTAACACACACACAGGGCCTCTCACTGCTTAACACACACAGGGCCTCACACTGCCTAACACACACAGGGCCTTACACTGCCTAATACACACAGGGCCTCACACAGCCTAACACACACACAGGGCCTCTCACTGCTTAACACACACAGGGCCTCACACTGCCTAACACACACAGGGCCTTACACTGCCTAATACACACAGGGCCTTACACTGCCTAATACACACAGGGCCTCACACAGCCTAACACACACACAGGGCCTCTCACTGCTTAACACACACAGGGCCTCACACTGCTTAACACACACAGGGCCTCACACTGCCTAACACACACAGGGCCTTACACTGCCTAATACACACAGGGCCTCACACAGCCTAACACACACACAGGGTCTCACACTGCCTAACACACACAGGGCCTCACACTGCCTAACACACCCAGGGCCCTAACACACACAGGGCCTCATGTCTAATACACACAGGACCTCACACTGCCTAATACACACAGGGCCTCTCACTGCCTAACACAAACAGGGCCCTAACACACACAGGGCCTCTCACTGCCTAACACACACAGGGCCTCACACTGCCTAACACACCCAGGGCCCTAACACACACAGGGCCTCATGTCTAATACACACAGGACCTCACACTGCCTAATACACACAGGGCCTCTCACTGCCTAACACAAACAGGGCCCTAACACACACAGGGCCTCACACTGCCTAACACACACAGGGTCTCACACTGCCTAACACACACAGGGCCTCACACTGCCTAACACACCCAGGGCCTCACACTGCCTAACACACACAGGGCCTCACACTGCCTAACACACACAGGGCCCTAACACACACAGGGCCTCACACTGCCTAACACACACAGGGCCTCACACTGCCTAACACACACAGGGCCTCACACTGCCTAACACACACAGGGCCCTAACACACACAGGGCCTCACACTGCCTAACACACACAGGGCCTCACACTGCCAAACACACAGGGCCCTAACACACACAGGGCCTCACACTGCCTAATACACACAGGGCCTCACACAGCCTAACACACACACAGGGCCTCTCACTGCTTAACACACACAGGGCCTCACACTGCCTAACACACACAGGGCCTTACACTGCTTAATACACACAGGGCCTCTCATTGCCTAACACGCACAGGGCCTCTCACTGCCTAACACAAACAGGGCCCTAACACACACAGGGCCTCTCACTGCCTAACACACACAGGGTCTCACACTGCCTAACACACACAGGGCCTCACACTGCCTAACACACCCAGGGCCCTAACACACACAGGGCCTCATGTCTAATACACACAGGACCTCACACTGCCTAATACACACAGGGCCTCTCACTGCCTAACACAAACAGGGCCCTAACACACACAGGGCCTCTCACTGCCTAACACACACAGGGTCTCACACTGCCTAACACACACAGGGCCTCACACTGCCTAACACACCCAGGGCCCTAACACACACAGGGCCTCATGTCTAATACAGACAGGACCTCACACTGCCTAATACACACAGGGCCTCTCACTGCCTAACACACACAGGGCCTCACACTGCCCAACACACACAGGGCCCTAACACACACAGGGCCTCTTACTGCTTAACACACACAGGGCCTCACACTGCCTAACACACACAGGGCCTCACACTGCCTAACACACACAGAGCCTTACACTGCTTAATACACACAGGGCCTCTCATTGCCTAACACACACAGGGACTCACACTGCCTAACACGCACAGGGCCTCTCACTGCCTAACACACACAGGGCCTCTCACTGCCTAACACACCCAGGGCCTCACACTGCCTAATACACACAGGGCCTCACACTGCCTGACACACACAGGGCCTCACACTGCCTAACACACACAGGGCCTCACACTGCCTGACTCACACAGGGCCTCTCACTGCCTAACACACACAGGGCCTCACACTGCCTAACTCACACAGGGCCTTGCACACCTCCCAGACTAGCCCCGCTCCTTATATCATGGGAAGTGAGGGAGCGATACATGGCTCAGTAGTCCTGCCTTATTTGGGGGAGCAGGGACCACCCGGAGGAGTGGAAATAATGCATGACAAGCATCTGGACTCAGGCCCTTCTGGGATGCGCACTGAGAGGAGCCGGCCAATAAGACGGGCCCTCGGGTGAGTGCGGCACTGGTGCGGGGCGGGGGGGGCGGGGGGTGGCAGGCTGGGGAGGGGGGCGATGTATTCCGACACATCTCCTCAGCGGCTGGGGCTGGAGCGGGTACAGAGAGAGACGACGGCCCGCTCTGCCAGTTTTGGGGTACGGCCCCCCGATACAGAGGAGCAGCATCTGTGTGCCACGGTGATCCAGATCAGCCTGGCACCCGGCCCAGCCCCCAAAGACCCCGCGTTCCCAGCCCCCCCCCTCGCTGCCCCCACCCCATCCCACTGCCTGTGGGGGGAAGGTCTACTTTTAAGAAATGAACCACATCTGCTCCCTGCACAAACTTTCTATCTCTTCTCTCTCAGATGTTGGGGGGAGAGGAGGGTTGTTGGGGGGCGTTTGATTGGTAGCCTGTGATAACACCATCTCCAAGTCTCATAAACAAGGCTCCGCACCCCCCTGTCACCCCACCCTCCCTGCAGTGCCAGACCTGGGATGAAGGGGGGGGGGGTCCCATGCTTGCAGTCTTTGATTATGTCTCCTCAGATTTTTATTATTTTCCTCTCCCTTCCTGAAACTCCTCCATAACTTCACTCGGAATTTACACCGAAGGTTTGAGGGATCCCTCAGCCCAGAAACAAACCGAGGTTGGGGTTCGAGTGTGCGGTTCGCTGAGCTCCAGAGCGTCCCGCGTCCCGCGTCCCAACACCCCACTGAATCGCGGCAGGCGCCTCTCCCCGACAGCGTCTTTCTGTGAAATTATATTTTTACATGCTGTTTTCAATCATAAGCTGCAACTTTTAAGTAGACACTAAATCTATAATTAGACAACAACCTGAACTTGTGAAATACTCTGCACAGGTATTACTGTGGTGGACCCCTGCACTTAGGAATGAAAATAACTAATAACTATAGTTGCAAGACTAAGTTTGTGAACCCTTTGGAATTACTTGAATTTCTGCATTAATTATCACAATATTAAGTCACAATATTAGACAAACACAATCTGCTTAACCAAATAATAAGCAAATAATTGTACTTCTTCTTGTAAATAGAATGAATTCATCGTTCAATCATTCACAGTCTAGGTTGGAAAAAGTATGTGAACCCCTAGGTTAATGAATTCTCCAAAAGCTAACTGGAGTCAGGTGTTCCGATCAATGAGTTGTGATTGGAGGTGCGGGTTGGAGGTGCCCTGCCCTATAAAAACGGACACAGTGTTACTGACAGGGCCTGCTCTTCTCCAGAAACATCTGTTCATGTGCACCATGCCCTGATCAAAACCGTTTTGAGAGGACCTTAGAAGAACAACTGAAGAGATGCATAAAGCTGGAAAAGGCTACAAAAGCCTTTCTAAAGCCTTGGGTGTTCATCAATCCACAGTATGATGAGTTGTCTACAAATTGAGGAAATTCAGCACTGTTGCTACCCTCCTTGGAGTGGACATCCTGCAAAGATCTCGGCAAGAATGCAGTGTGTACTGCTGGAGGACGTCAAAGAGAATCCTAGGGTAATGGCAAAGGACCCACAGAAATCTTACTAATCTCACTTATCTTAAGTCTCTGTTCATGTGTCCACCATAAGACAAAGACTCAACAAGAATGGTATTCATTGAAGGACACCATGGAGGAAAACCACTGCTCTCCAAAAAACATTTCTGTATGTCTCAAGTTTGCAAAAGACCACCTGGATGTTCCTCAATGCTTCTGCAATATTTTTGTTTTATGGATGGATGAGACAAAAGTTGAGCTTTTTGGTATAAATGCACAACGCTATGTTCGGAGGGAAAACGCACTGCTCACCAACACCAAAACCTCATCCCAACTCTGAAGCATGGTGGAGGGAGCATTGTGGCTTGGGCCTGCTTTGCTGCCTCAAGGCCTGAACAGCTTGCAATCAGTGAGGGAACAAAGAACTCGAAAGTCTGTCACCAGAAGCTTAATAGAAGTTGAATGATGCCACAAGGCAAAGACCCCAAAACACATGAGTAAATCGACATCGAAATGGTTTACACGGAAGAAAAATCATGTTTTGTAATGGCCCAGTCAGAGTCCAGACCTTAACCCTATTGAGATGTTGTGGCATGGCTGATAGGAAACATTTAGTGGAGGTCATTGCTGCTAAACAGATCGTTCCAGTTACTAGATACAAGGGTTTACATCCTTCCTCCAGCCTGAACTGTGAATGCTTTGACAAAGTGTTCAATAACGACATGAAATGTGCAATTGATTGTGTGTTATTAGTCTGAGCAGAATGTGTTTGTCTATTCTGATTTAAATGCTGATCAGACAACATTTAATGAGTAATTAATGCAGAAACCCCAGTAAAGATTGCAAAAACTTTTTCTTGCAACTGTATTTTTACACTGCAGTATTTCACTTGATAAGAAACAATAAGACCTGCTTCAAACAATTATTTAAAAATTCTTTAACACTGCAGACAGTAGTAAAATCAGTGCAGGTGGTTGCTAATTTCAAATTAAATAACAGTGACATATGGTCAGATTTCCCTTTAAAAACTCCCAGGGATCTTTGGAAGTGCTTTTTTACTGCCATTCAAAGAGTGAAAATATTTCAGATGTTATGCCCACACAGACATAACGTGTGAAACAAGCGGCCCCCACAGGGGGTTTCCAGTTAGATCTACACAAACTGATGGTTCTTCTGGACCTGTCTCATTCAGACGGGGGAACACGTGAAACCCAGCCTTGAATTTCATCTGTGGACGGGATGTTGCTTAATTGCGCTTTTTTTGCACCACCTTTATTTACAATCCTTGTGAGTACAATGCTGCTTCCAGACCGGATTCAGCCGCACTGCTCTCCACTCTGTCTGTCTGTCTGAGCCCTCCGAGGATCTTACATTAAGAGACGCTCCAGGGACATCTCAGGGACGCTGCCCCTCAGAACATGCTATTGTTCTCGGGCCAGGAGGAAGAAGACATCCCTTCAATGGCGACGTGGCATGATGACATAATGGCAATAAGATAAAGCATGTTTGTCAAGATTCCCCACCACTTGTTCCTTTTGCCCCAAGTGCCCTATGTGCATTTGATAAAAATATCTATTTATATTTGTGTTATTAGTGTTGCTGTCATTCATTTTCATTCATCCATTTCAGTAGGCTATGTTCTGTGCAATAATCGTGTGCGGTAGAACGTGGGGAGCACCTGGGTGTGGTGGTGTTCCTGGGTTGGTGAGCCCTTTTCTCATTGAAAGCACCTGCACCCCCCAGAAGCCCCCTGCCCAGCCCTGCAGCTCGGGGCTCTAAAAAGCAGTGTGGCCCAGCGGAAGAGGTTCTGTTTGCCTGGGGGCGGGGCTGAGGTTGCTTCCTGCTTTAATGTTCTCCAGAGTCGGGCCCAATGAGGGTTAGATGGAACTTCATACGGGAAATATGAAACTATTGTGAAAATTGAGTTTTAAAGCATCATATGAAACAGCTGACCCAGTCTGACCAACCAATACCAATGAGAATAAGGCATATCTCCTGCCAATACCTGAGTGTACCAATGACAAATAAGGCATATCTCCCGCCAATACCTGAGTGTACCAATGAGAATAAGGCATATCTCCTGCCAATACCTGAGTGCAGCCAATGAGGATAAGGCTCGTCTCCCGCTAATACCTGAGTGCACCAATGAGAATAAGGCATGTCTCCTGCCAACACCTGAGTGCAGCCAATGAGAATAAGGCATTTCTCCCGCCAATACCTGAGAGCAGCCAATGAGGATAAGACATGTCTCCTGCCAATACCAGAATGAACCAATGAGAATAAGGCATGTCTCCCACCAACACTTGAGTGTACCAATGAGAATAAGGCATGTCTCCCACCAATAACTGAACGCAGCCAATGAGCATAAGGCTCGTCTCCCGCCAACACCAGAATGAACCAATGAGGATAAGGTATGTCTCCTGCCAACACCTGAATGCAGCCAATAAGAATGCAGGAGTCTTAGAGTGAGTAAAATGAAAAGCTTTGACTATAAATGAATATATTAGCTTGTCTTCTGGGGTATTTTACTAGAGAGGTAAAGACCTTATGCAGCTTCTGCCGCTGGGAGAGTAGAAGACCACGTCTCGCTTTTAAATTTAACAGTTGTACTGTCTGCCGCTAAGCTACACAGACGGAAAAACCACATTAAACCAAACCTTCGCCTTCAACCAGCTGTCCGGCAGGAGAATGATTTCGCCAGGAAACGCGGCTTACGGACGTACCGCGCACAGGACGTTTCTGATCCGCATTTCACGCCCGCGTGCACGAGCTGCAGCGTGGGATCTGCTGGGCCAGGTACACGGTCTCCGGGGAATGGCAATTTGTTTTGCAGAAGGACCGCGATCAGCAGAAATAATATGATTGCCTTTGTCATAATCAAGTAATGGATTAAAACAAGTAATCGGTTTGCACACATTACATTTGCTCAGCAGATTAGGAAGCAGTACAGAGCACAGGCCTGCTGACATTTTATACCGAGAGAAAGGCTGGTCCTATTCAAGGGAAACAAAATATTATGATTGCATGAAAAACTGTCAAATTTGAATGTGTAATTTGTCTTGCCTTGAATACATAACCTGAATGAGCACACACACACACACACAAAACACACACATGTGCGCTCATACACGCTCACACGCACACACAAAAACACACACACACACACACACTCATAAACACACACGTTCATACCCGCTCTCTCTCACACACACACACACACATTCGCAAAAATACTAAGCCCAGCAATAAACGTACTTTCAAAATCAACTAAACAAATGCATAACAGATATAAATAAATAATTCTCAAATTAATATGATTCAATCTTCCTAATGTCTCAGGGGTGCAACTAGACGCTTAAAAAAACAGTTTTAAGAGCTGCTTAAAAAAAACATTTTAAGAGCTTTATTTTTATCTGAGAGAGACTGAAATATTTGCTGTGGTATCACCTAGTTGCGGCCAGCAGAATAAAACCGTTAGACATCACTTTTAATTTGGAGACTGAAGCTCAATTTTCTTGATGTTTTATTTATTTATTTATTTATTTATTATTATTATTATTATTATTATTATTTTGGCGGTTGAACATTTGTCTACATAGGCATACATAAATCAAGCATGTGTCTCAGCAAGACAGGGATAACGTGAGAGCAACCTTAATTTGGTTGAATACAAAAAGTTTCTTTGATATAAAATCAACAGTAATTGTGTCATTTGCGAACAAATTCCGTGCACGAATGTGCGCATTGCGTGCATACATGTATTTTTCACTCCAGACGTTTCTGACGACGGTGGGATGCGCATCTGGATCTGCAGGGTTTTCTGTGCTGGTACATTGAAAATGTTCTCATTTCTGCTTTCGTTGAAAATGATCGAGGGAAAACTTCGGATTGAGTGGTATTTTCGCCTAAATGTCAGATATTGGTCCAGATTCTTCGTCCTGCACAAAGAGACGTCACCATCTGCACTGCCTTTTAAAAGGGCGAGTTCGCTAACTTATAAGGAATATAATTCAATTTGTATTCCTTAGGGAAGAAACAGTACGCGTTCAGCGTTTCGGCTTTTTAAAACTCAAATTTAAAATGTATGTCGTCCAATATATCATCAGTAATAAATCTATAACTAATGGAGTTTGGAATTCGGTTTCTCTCACTTCAAATGCGTGCGAAGTTATCATAAAGTCAGTTATGTTAAAGCCACCGAAGCGAATTTTTAATCATTTTTATACAGCGCTCCGGCTTTGGCGCGCCTCGGGACTGAACGCTTCTCCGCGCGCCCCCTCCCTCCCTCCCTCTTTCGCACCACCCTCCGTTTCGAGCTCAGCAATTCAGCACCAGAGCCCGAGGACAGCGCGAGCTACTCACTGAACACGAGACAAGATGTGATATTGTACTTTGATTTTATATAGATGTCATAGTCAAATCAACAACAAATCTTCATTGCCACTGAAATTTCGCGTTGAGACAATAATACATTTACAAGACAACACTTGCTTACTATGTATCTTTGCGGAATATTTGAGATTTTAATTGGTCAATCATTTTAGTATGGCGCCTGACTGCCCAAGGACGTTTCAAAGCGATAAAGTAGTTGGAAGTGTTTTTTTGTCGCTTTAGAATTCAGTCAGTTTGCCAGTGTGGCACCGCGAGCCATAAATTCCACAGTATATAGCCTACATTAAGTCACATTCTTCACCCGATTGCTGCTCAAAAACAAATAATGTCGAACTGCACCCGACAGAAAACATTGTGCTTTAAACGCCACGGTTAAGGTGCTCGCAAATATAAATTATTTCTTCCCCAAGATGTGGCAGATAAAATTTGACCAATTCAGGGTAATATTTATGTACTGTAGTACATGCGTTATCATGTTGACACACCACACTACAGGGAAAAAAAGATTGTATTCAATAATATTAACAACACCAACAACAACAACAACAATAATAATAATAATAATAATAATAATAATAATAATAATAATAATAGGTTGCCTGTCGCCTTCGAGGGCTTGCACCCTAATAGGCCTACATATGAATGCTACTATGTGAGTGTTAGCACGCTTTCATATCATGAAACAAACAATTCCCAGATTATGTTTTCTCTTTCAGTGTGTAACTACATTGTGTAGAACCGCTCTGGGTGTCCTATGGATTTGCGCGGAAAGAGAAAGAATTTCAATAAGAATAGTGCAAATATGCCGTTGCCCCTCAGCTAATTAAACACCGCTCCCAGAATGATTAAGTAAGTACAAAAATACTTGAATTGTCTTTAAATACTCAAAAGTCCTGCAAAGCCAATTCCTGAAGCGGACGCTGCATGTTAAAAAAGATCCCTCTGTTGGTATCAAACCAGCATGTAAAGTTCCTGAAATCACTACATTCACCTGACATATTTCACAGCTGTGAAAATTACGCGGACAGTCAAATGTCCCTGATAGACAGTGATATAAACGTGATATACGGAGAGTGATACAATTAGATAAACTCGCCTTTTTTTTTTTTTTTTTTTTTTTTTTGGAAAGCGATGTAGAGATGAACCAGGATTTTAGGAACGAGGATGTACATAGATAAACTTTTGTAAATAATAACAAAAAAAAACAGTTTCCTCATTCGTTTACACAGACAAAATCCTGGATTGCATGGTAAATATTAGTCAGTAGCACATTCTAAAGTCTGGTGTATTAAAAAACACATTTTGTTGTGCGCAGAGCTTTGCGTGAGCACCCGTTCTGACAACCACCGAAACCCAGGTGTCTCAACATCCATCGGTGCGTTACTTTACATTCGCTTCTCACTGTCGTCCATGAACGACGCTCGTTGTATTTTAAATTAGAATTCCTCAATACAATCCCAAACCTTTTGCGTAAGTGTAGAAAGATATTTCTCAAAGAACTACAACTGAGAAGCTCATAAAAAACACAACGCACACACACACTCAACCACGACGCATGAACGCACGCACAGACGCACTATGCCACTGTGAGGTTAATATCTGAATACGTTATAGCGAAGCATATATGGGAACAAATATATAACACACAGAGTCTTTGACATTATAACTCTGACTGGAGATCCATATTTGCACTTGTAGGATAGTCCTGAAAGCTACACTAAGACTGATGCAATGAACGAAAAACCTGATCAAATGACATTCAGTTAGGTTCGGACAACCATGCGCAACCAGGTGGCTACGCAAGAAAGAATGTGTTGATCTCTCCAATTAGCCTACCTCTTGAAACTATATCATCTTATTTCTTCCGAACAAATCTATCCTACATGTTAAAATTTGTTTTTAAACACATAACAATGGTCAACAGCGGACTCTAAACTCTATAGAGCATGCTACCTAGGCTATATATAGATGTCACCAGAAAGTTTTGATTTACGTCAAATCTTTTATATTGTCACAAAACGAAAGTTTACTGAGAGGCATATATCTCACACTTAACATTTTAACAGACTGATGTTAATCAAGGAGAGACAAAATTTTATTTCATCTTAGTTTTTTAAAGTAATTTCAGAACGCATTGTCCCAAAAATATTTGGTTTTTACTTTGCTCTTCCCGTTGTGTGGAACCTTGACACGTAAAACATGCATTTGCCAGACGTCCCCATAGCAAGCATCCGCCGCGGCAATGCATTTTAAGTGAATCACATCAGGATCTCTAATCGAACCGAAAACTGATTTTTAAATTTACTCTGGTTGGCAATTTACATTGGACCGCTGTCCGCAGACACCCGTCACCGGAAAAGCGCAGTTAACTTTTTAAAAAGCGTGTGTCGCGTGCAAGACAGACCGCCTACCTTTCGTAGAATCCACTGGTTGAGGATCAGAAAACTCCAGCAGAACACCTTCATCGCACCTCCCGAACAGCGGGCTCCGCGAGGTATTTAATCCCCCTGGGTTAACACATACAGACAGAGGGACAGTCAGGGATTACACACAATCCAAGAGGCAGGCAAAAAGGAGAAAAATGTGAAAAAAAACGGGGCAGTGTGTTTCTGAGGTTATATCGGAGTTGAATCGTTGTAGTCTATTAAAAGTCAAATCAGCTTCTAAAGTCCGTCTCGCGAGTATAAAATGTATCCATAGATTGTGGCCACGGTTGGACGCTCCTAGAGTCGTGAAGTTTTTTTTTTTTTTGTTTTGTTTTTTTTTTTTGTTTGGTTTTCTCGCGGTGGAGCGAAGTCACCTCGTTAAGGAAACACGCTGAGATACGCCAGAAGATCAGGAGTAATGCGCGTGCCCTCCGCCCAGTCAGCCAGTGAGTCCCGTCCTGCTGTTTATAAAAGCAAATGCGTTTCCTTCGATGTTTTCACCGACTCACTCACTCTGCTCTGTCTTCCCTTTCTTTTTCTCTCTCTCTCTCTCTCCCCCTCTGTCTCTGTCTCTCTCACACACATACGCGCACACACACATGCTAGGCAGTCATTCTCTCCTATCCACCCTCTCTACTTTCGCGGTCTGAATAGAGGTCTTGAATACCGAATACCAACAGGTATTGTATATATTGCCTCCCATAATCCCATCCAACACACACACGCGCGTACACACGCACGCACGCACGCAAGCTTCCGAGAGAGCATGATCTGATGCTCAGAACAATAACTACACTTCAGAGGGAAAATCTGCTAGCAAACGTGCCGGTGGTCTTAGAGTGATTCAGTAACCATGAAATCATAACAAACGTTTTCACCCTGGGCTTCTGTAATATATCGACCTAGAATAAATAAATAAATAAATAAATAAATAAACTACACGTTGAGAGATTGCTTTATTCGATGTATGACCGTAAAGTGACGACTAATTATAATAGTCTCCTTCAGGGACATTCAGTGAAATCATACGTCACTGGTAACTTCAAAAGTAGCAATAAACACACACATGTACCATAAAAACCCAGACACCACATGCATAACAGCTACATTTTATGGAAAATGAAAAATAACGATATCAGTTTTGAACGTGCGTAAATAGACGACACACTTCAGAGACATATTGAATGGCTTATTATTAGCCTATTACTTTTTTTTTTTACAAGAGATCTCTGAAATATGAAAGGAACAGACCAAGCCTTTCTTCTGCATGAAAAGATGAGCAAACAGGTCTATAAAACAGGTTTTTAGCCCAAAGCAACAATTCAGATGATTGGGTATAGGATGTGGCCTCCAGATTTGAATGTGAATTATACAAGTAATGATATTAAATTTGTTTTAATGAAGCCCACTCTAGTCCAAATATCTATAAAGTATGGCATATTACTCAAATATCCCAAAAACACATGTCGGTGGTATTATGTTGTGTCAAATTTTACATCTGGAACAAATATAATGTAATGATCTATTGCATCTCAATTGGAACACAAAGTTGTGAATATTTAATTGACCGGTGATTATGTTATATTACAGTCACTTAGCAGACACTCTTATCCAGAGCAATGTACAGCAGTGGAAAACACCAGTGGTATTCTCAATAAATACAAAAATGTGGCATCACCAAGGCACAGAGGCCCATTCATAACCAATAAGTATAAATGTTATCCAAGCTAACAACCATTAGCATTGTTAGAAAAGAAACGAGCACAAGGACCCAATCATACAGTCACCATATTGGATTATTCTGTCATCACAGTTGAGGTAGTGCATTATCTGCATTTACAGAAAATAAGACAAAATACACTGCAGTGAATTACACTTTTACCTTAAATATAACTCCTCTTGGAATATTTCACTTTCAGATTATTATTTAATTCTTTTTTTTTTTTTTTTTGGTGAAGCCCAGACCAGATTAGCTGTGTCTAGCATGCCAGCCAATGCCACATATCTCTGCACAGATTAATTGGTTTCATACCTTAATGCTTTTTTCCTGGGCTTGCTTGTCATTCCATCCGGATAACATGCAGATCGGTGAATATGTTCAGACATTATCAGCAGATGAGACAGAGGTTCAGGGATATGCTCTGGTTTCATAATACTATTCTCAATTGGAGAGAGGAAGTGGGTAGAGTACTAACAGAATATTCCTGCAGCATCTCAATTTTCCCCAAACAGTCTTAGCCCTGGCCATTTTAACAAAGCAGTTGTGGAAGATTTGTATGAAATGCACTAGAACAGCTGTAGACATTGTAGCATTTGGGTCAAGATAGGTCATTAAATCTCAGAGTGCCTGGATGTATGCCGGTCCTGCTCGTCAATATTTAACAGGTGTAACGTGATGGACAGGTAGTATGCGGACTGGAGCTTGGAATCCTGTTTGGATGCAAGGTAAATGTGCTTTGCCAAGACATGTGGGTCTTTTAAGAAGAGCATTAATTGGCAAATAACCGAAGCACACATAGAGTTAATGACAAATATAAGGGGTGATATTGCTATTTCAAAGATTTTTCATTTCTAACAAGCATGTAATTTGAAATTTTTCTAGAGACAGGAGATAAAAAATATATGAGCAATTTGTTTATACATTTACAAACCTGGATTGGTTATTTTTTTATCTAGAGCTGTACTCTTAACCAATCTACAAAGCTGTAAATACATAAAGGACAATTTTGTGCAATCTGATCATCATGTAATATATGTAACATATGTAATATTTTTCATATTATAATATTTGGACATGGCTATTTCCTTTGTCTCTAATACAAATCTTTAGATGAAAGACTACACTGATTATATAGACGCACAAAGACGCAGCATGTACAAATACTGGCCCCATCTCAACATTTGTAACAGTTACATTACAAAATTATTTTTTAAAGATCAGCATCCAATCGACCGTGTGGTTTCATGACAACCACGTTGGCAGTGAACCATTTTCTTGCGAGAGCAAACATCCTCTGCATTGTCTGGAAAAGCACATCTTTTGTTGGGCCACAAATGGATCCGCAGGTTTACTGGTGCAATGTACGCCATATCTACGAATCACATACTGCGAAAATGTAGTGATCAGGAAAAGAGTCGAGTTTCCTCTGATAATGTCTTGTTTCTGTGTGGCTGGGACTAATTTTTGGGAGTGGTTGGAAGGGGTATCTTTTGAAACTTAATCTTCACATCCCAGTACGATCACGTGTGTGTGTGTGTGTGTGTGTCTGTGTGTATGTGTGTGTGTGTGTGTGTGTGTGTGTGTGTGTGTGTGTGTGTGTGTGTGACATGGGTAGGATGGGCAGGATGAGGTTGGAAGTGGTGTTAGCACCGCGGCGTAGGCTACCTCAGAAAAGCACCGTTTAAATGCTGGTCACAGTTCTCATTCTGTTGTGCCTGGCCTGGTGTGCGGAGGCTGGCAGAGATGTGGTTATTGACAGGCTGACCAAGTGTAAGGAAGAAATGCTTTAGATATTGACACAATCAAGTAAAGGTCTGAATGATAAACCTTGAGCTTTCCACCTTTCGCTCGACAGGAGTAGGCCTGCCACGTTTCAGGACATCTTATCCTCCCTGTTATTTTATTGGAAACTCGATCAGTGAGTTGGTGATTCCACGGCCTGTCGTCTGCAAATTAGAACGGTTATGGCTTATTTCAGCGCAGCTCAGGCTAGGGCGCCCTCCAACACCCGGGCCCACGCGCTGGAACACAATATTGCATTGGGTATTACCGAGAATTACACACGGCAATCGTCCGCACAAATTGGTTGACTTTATATGCAGTGAATATTTGAGAAGAGGATCGGGCGGAACTATCGGGAAGAGACCTATCACACTTTAAAAATATCAAAATATCTGAAGGGCCCTTTCTTTACACCGGGCACAAAGTCTGTTACGCAACCAAGCAGATATCTCGCTGGTGAGCGTACAGAATATTGTGAACATTGGACTTAAAATTATACACTCGCTAAATTAATAAGATAGTATGAGCATCTGAAATGTATTGGTTCATGCGCCGTTAGCGTTTAAAACAAAATGTATTGTGCAGTAAACGTACCTTTAATTTAAATGCCTAATCATTCAGAGACACGCCACGGTTAACACTGTAAAATTTCCATTGGTAATTCAACTCTGACAGAGAACATGTGTGTCCAATAAGGTACTGAATATTTTTCTGTCTAGAAGACAATATCAGATCCGTCATTATTTTTCACTGTCTACATTATACACAGTAGCTGCATTTTTGAACCCGTTAGTGCAGTCGACTTCCAACGAATCCCCCGCGGTGGTGAACTAGCGCGAGGCCGGTAGTCATGTCCCGGAACCATCGATATGTTAAGCAACATTAAACGGTGACGAGTAGCATGGACTTTTACGACCATACGGCACATAGAAGGACTAAAGCCGTGCCGACGGCGCGTACAGGCATGAAGGGCTGCTTGTCAACGGGCCACAGATGGAGGGGTGTGCGCGTGTGATCGTAATTACAAAACACCCGTACGGTGGGTAGTCTATATGCAGGGTGGATTTTGCACTTTCTGTGCGCGCGCCCACGGCATTTGGAAATTATGGTGCTTTATCGCCCCCTTGTGAATACAGAAAATATTCTAAGGACCGACGACGATGATGATGATGATGATGATGATGATGTAGCTTGTTTATGTGTAAACTCCGTGCTTGTAAATGGTGTTATCATTAAAGATCTCTAAACGCTATTAAATGTGATGTGTGAATAATCTTCCTTTATTTCAGTAATTATTATTTAATAAACAGCTGACGAGTTAAATTGATGATCTTAAAATAATTTTGTATCCATGGAACATTTCCATTCATCTGTATATTGATCTTGGCTGTACATATTTTTCCCTTTAATATCCCATGTTTTCCCCTTTAATATTCTATAATGTCCTAGATTTTCCCTATATTCTGAATTGTGCTTTACATACGGAGATATGAGAATTCAGCCTTTAAGGATTAAAGGTGTGCTTGGTTGACTGGCTGAACGCAAAGGATCCTGGGACAGGTAAAAATCCATAGCTCACGCATGGGCATATCTACAGTTAGTCAGTGTTGTTAACATCAGCCAACAATGTCTGCCCCATTTTTCACCTCAGGCCAAATCAAAATGGAGGAATGTCATATATGCCCTATATATATGAACATATACATGCCATATATGGATGCTCTGGTCCATGCAGGTACATTGATCACAGTTCCCCTTGTCCTACCTTGGACATTGAAAAATTCTCAGTCCTGAACCAAAGTCATGTTTTGTCAAATGCTCGGTGCTCATATACCATAGATGCAATACATTTGTGGTGAGGATTTAGCTTGAAGGGAAGCTTGCTTTCCCGTGAAATGTTTGTTTGCAGTGTGGTGATCTGTGTAATATAAGGTATCTTATACACCCCACTGTGGGATTGGATAATTAAACTACAGATAAATATAAACTACTGCTACAGCCAGGCGACAGTGTGTAAATGAGCTTAGTGCAAAGATTTAGCCTTTTGGTTATACACAGTAAAAACCAAAAAATAAGTAATTCAATCGTAATGAGCTTTTTTGTTGCATATTTTGAAATCTTATTTCTATATTTTTTTTCCAAATGCCAGTGAGGTTAGAAAGTTTGATTCCTTTCAAGATTTGCCAGTGCGATAAGACAATTTTACTTGTCAAGCAAAACTTAAGGTCATATTTTTTACACGAGAGAAAAAGTCATAAAAATAAGATTTCAAGTCTCATTATAAGAATAAGCACTTGTTAAGACAGACTTTTTTTTCCCCATTTTCCATACCACGGCTCGAATTGATAAAGCGTGTCAGAGTAGAAGAGTTGGTGTTGGATCGGGTTTCTCTCGTCCACGTCCTAATCTTCCCCGTGACGTGATAAAAAAAAGGCAAAACTGATCCTGTATATGACCCATATTCATAAAGCATCTCAGAGCACAAGCGCTGGTCTAGGATCAGTTTTCCATGCAACATATCCTAACCTTATCCACTGCACCCCAAAAAGGTCAAACTGGTCCTGGATCTTCAGACCTCTTGAGATGTGACTGACTGGGTTCCAAGACTAGTACATGGGCACTTGAGACTTCAGTGATAACATTAGCTTCTTTCTTAGAGGACTGACTCCCCAGATACTGCAGACCTGTATTCTCCATGGCAGCTGAACAGAAGACGCGTATCGTACAGTATAACCGCTGCGCTCATGGCAAACAACAGGCGGAGCCTAATATGGTACAGCACATATAGCTGTGAATTCTGTCAGCAGTGTAGGCTACAACATGTGCACAATGGGAACAATGTTTAACTGCATCGAGCTTTCAGTGTATCACTGTCGTGAATTCTTCTTCTAATTATTCTTACTACTACTACTACAAATAATAATAATAATAATAATAATAATAATTATTATTATTATTATTATTATTATTATTATTATGCTTTCTTAAAAATTATCAAAGAACTTCACTCGACAGATGCAAATAATAGAAGACAACAAGAAAAGCCAAGGTCATTATAATTAGGTTAAAAGCTGCAATCACATTAAAATGAGTTTCAAGGAACAGGCGATGCATACAAAACCAAAAGAAAGGAACATAAAAGACGAGGGGAGAGATTGCAATAACAATAGCGATGCAGACAAGCAATTATGAGAGGAATATAAAAGAATAAATGCGACAGGACAATGAGGAGGCGCGCGAGGTGAGTTATAACAGCGCGAGGAGGCGAGAATGAATAAAACGCAGCTTTAAAGCTGGATGGCGGCGGGTGAAACGATGGGCCGAGACCTTGCCTCGCAACGGACGATCGCTCTCAATCTCTCAGATTGTTCTCCATTGATAACAAGCTCGCAACTTTTTTGCCAGGATCACTCATTAACTGCAGACACACACTTTAAACACATTGGCGCGAGATGCAGGCAAAATTTCAAAACACTACGGTAGATCCCTGAGAATTCCCAAACAGAAACGATAGCCTATTGACCAAAATGTACCATCATATGAATAAAGTGTGTTGTAAATATTGACAAAAGATGTGTATTAAAACTGGCAGTAATATGCAGGAGTTTTGCTGGTGTAGGCCTCGTTTATACTCACATTTGTTACAGTTGGTAAATAGGACTTCCATGCACGCGATATATGCGCTCGGCAGTGTACAGCTGATCTTCTGCGCGCTTCATGCATATCCGATTCCATGTGTTCAGACCGAGATCGCTTTTCTCCTGGTTGCTGCGCTCAGTGTTGCGTGACCTGACAACCATCAGTACAACAGATTGCCTCGCGACTCCCGCACGCTTATTACGGGCTGTTATTTGTCAGCAGAACGTCGGTGACAGAAGAAGACGCGTGCCGCAACGATTCAGATCTGACACCGGAAGACGCAACAATTTTGACAAATCCGAGCCAGATCCAAATTATTGCGTTTTGGACAGAACCATGAAATGCAACGCATTGGATTTATTAGGGAATTTCATACACGTTCATTTAAAAGGCCATGTGTCAAAAGGGCCTACATGGTTTTAATCTTTCAAAATAATTATTCGACCCATGTGTGGTTAGCCACTGTTTACCTTTAATTTAATTATTTTTTGTTACATAGTCCTGTCAGTGTGTACTTCACAATAAAGTGGCCAGTTATCCGTCAATGTGCATGTTTATGCATTCAGCAACCAATATAAAAAAAAATCTGTTTGTCCTTTCTTAAATTCAGGAACAAGTACCTTAAAATCAACCAGTACAATATGACTGACAGGTCAGTCTATTTCTTTCTCTTGTTCTTTATTTTCTGCTCTGAACGTAGCATTCTGGAGGCTGCAGTTTCATCTGGTTGTTTTTAGTGCTAGAGCCGTTGTTTTCTGTATCATTACAAATTTTCTTTCCAATTTGTTTCTGCAGTGGTGGGACAGGGGTTTGTGCAATCTAAGAGAGGTATTGGAAGTGGCAGGCAAATTTAACGCAGCTGCTGCATGTCTCCTTGCTCCTCTCAATATGTGCGTTGCCCCCCCCGCCCCCGGTATCCTAAATAAATGGACATACTCGAGAAGAATGAGCAGCATTTTCACTGTGTGAGATGTGTTTGGGTCTCTGAGTCTCTGTGTGAGATGTGTTTGGGTCTCTGTGTCCCTGTGTGAGATGTGTTTGGGTCTCTGTGTCTCTGTGTGAGACGTGTTTGGGTCTCTGAGTCTCTGTGGGCCAGTGTTTGGGTCTCTGAGTCTCTGTGTGAGATGTGTTTGGGTCTCTGTGTCTCTGTGTGAGATGTGTTTGGGTCTCTGTGTGAGATGTGTTTGTGTCTCTGAGTCTCTGTGGGCCAGTGTTTGTGTCTCTGAGTCTCTGTGGGCCAGTGTTTGGGTCTCTGTGTCTCTGTGGGCCAGTGTTTGGGTCTCTGTGTCTCTGTGTGAGATGTGTTTGGGTCTCTGTGTCTCTGTGTGAGATGTGTTTGTGTCTCTGTGTCTTTGTGTGAGATGTGTTTGGGTCTCTGTGTGAGATGTGTTTGGGTCTCTGAGTCTCTGTGGGCCAGTGTTTGGGTCTCTGAGTCTCTGTGGGCCAGTGTTTGGGTCTCTGAGTCTCTGTGTGAGATGTGTTTGGGTCTCTGTGTCCCTGTGTGAGATGTGTTTGGGTCTCTGTGTCTCTGTGTGAGATGTGTTTGGGTCTCTGTGTCCCTGTGTGAGATGTGTTTGGGTCTCTGTGTCTTTGTGTGAGATGTGTTTGGGTCTCTGAGTCTCTGTGTGAGATGTGTTTGGGTCTCTGTGTCTCTGTGTGAGACGTGTTTGTGTCTCTGAGTCTCTGTGGGCCAGTGTTTGGGTCTCTGTGTCTCTGTGTGAGATGTGTTTGGGTCTCTGTGTCTCTGTGTGAGACGTGTTTGTGTCTCTGAGTCTCTGTGGGCCAGTGTTTGGGTCTCTGAGTCTCTGTGGGCCAGTGTTTGGGTCTCTGTGTCTCTGTGGGCCAGTGTTTGGGTCTCTGTGTCTCTGTGTGAGATGTGTTTGTGTCTCTGTGTCTTTGTGTGAGATGTGTTTGGGTCTCTGAGTCTCTGTGTGAGATGTGTTTGGGTCTCTGTGTCTCTGTGAGAGATGTGTTTGGGTCTCTGTGTCTCTGTGGGCCAGTGTTTGGGTCTCTGTGTCTCTGTGGGCCAGTGTTTGGGTCTCTGTGTCTCTGTGTGAGAAGTGTTTGGGTCTCTGTGTCTCTGTGTGAGACGTGTTTGGGTCTCTGTGTCTCTGTGGGCCAGTGTTTGTGTTTGTGCACAAAGAGACCATGCTCGGGGTCAGGTCTCCTTGCTCCTCTCAATATGTGCGTTGCCCCCCCCGCCCCCGGTATCCTAAATAAATGGACATACTCGAGAAGAATGAGCAGCATTTTCACTGTGTGAGATGTGTTTGGGTCTCTGTGTCCCTGTGTGAGACGTGTTTGGGTCTCTGAGTCTCTGTGGGCCAGTGTTTGGGTCTCTGAGTCTCTGTGTGAGATGTGTTTGGGTCTCTGTGTCTCTGTGTGAGACGTGTTTGGGTCTCTGAGTCTCTGTGGGCCAGTGTTTGGGTCTCTGAGTCTCTGTGGGCCAGTGTTTGGGTCTCTGAGTATCTGTGTGAGATGTGTTTGGGTCTCTGTGTCTCTGTGTGAGATGTGTTTGGGTCTCTGTGTGAGATGTGTTTGGGTCTCTGTGTCTCTGTGTGAGACGTGTTTGTGTCTCTGAGTCTCTGTGGGCCAGTGTTTGGGTCTCTGTGTCTCTGTGGGCCAGTGTTTGGGTCTCTGTGTCTCTGTGTGAGATGTGTTTGGGTCTCTGTGTCTCTGTGTGAGACGTGTTTGGGTCTCTGAGTCTCTGTGGGCCAGTGTTTGGGTCTCTGAGTCTCTGTGGGCCAGTGTTTGGGTCTCTGAGTATCTGTGTGAGATGTGTTTGGGTCTCTGTGTCTCTGTGTGAGATGTGTTTGGGTCTCTGTGTCTCTGTGTGAGATGTGTTTGGGTCTCTGTGTCTCTGTGTGAGATGTGTTTGGGTCTCTGTGTGAGATGTGTTTGGGTCTCTGTGTCTCTGTGTGAGACGTGTTTGTGTCTCTGAGTCTCTGTGGGCCAGTGTTTGGGTCTCTGTGTCTCTGTGTGAGATGTGTTTGGGTCTCTGAGTCTCTGTGGGCCAGTGTTTGGGTCTCTGAGTATCTGTGTGAGATGTGTTTGGGTCTCTGTGTCTCTGTGTGAGATGTGTTTGGGTCTCTGTGTGAGATGTGTTTGGGTCTCTGTGTCTCTGTGGGCCAGTGTTTGGGTCTCTGTGTCTCTGTGTGAGATGTGTTTGGGTCTCTGTGTGAGATGTGTTTGGGTCTCTGTGTCTCTGTGTGAGACGTGTTTGGGTCTCTGTGTCTCTGTGGGCCAGTGTTTGGGTCTCTGTGTCTCTGTGTGAGATGTGTTTGTGTCTCTGTGTCTTTGTGTGAGATGTGTTTGGGTCTCTGAGTCTCTGTGTGAGATGTGTTTGGGTCTCTGTGTCTCTGTGAGAGACGTGTTTGGGTCTCTGTGTCTCTGTGGGCCAGTGTTTGTGTTTGGGCACAAAGAGACCATGCTCGGGGTCAGGACACAGGTATCTTGTTTTCAAAGTTGCTGATTCCTTGTGTTCCGGGATGGTCCTCTACCAATGTCTCCTCATCCTGATAATAAATATTAGGCTATAGTTAGTGGAAAAGTTCATTGGCTCCACTAGAGCCAGCTATGGGTATTAAAGATGCAGACACATGCTAGCCTCACCCATTCTCACCAGCAAGGGCTGGCCTTGTTGTTGTTTTATTGTCCTGTATGCGTGTGAGATATCTCCTCGTGAGTAATTGGCTAACAGTAGACACCCTCAAGAGGCCACAGGAATGAAAGTATCATGTTTAATCAACGTAAACCATATTTAACTGCGATGTGTGAATTAAATACATCACAAACATTCTATTTTTAGTTACATAATTAAATGCACACATAATAAATGTGCAATGAATGTGTCTTACACAGAGTGTGGGGTGCTGATGAGACATGTCCACTGAACAAGGGTGGAGTAGAGCTACTCTACACCTCAACACCACCTCCCCTCCACCTCTCTATCCATCCAAACTTGCCACTGACACATGGGATCTATCAAATCTATCAAAACATTTTTATTTACATTATCTAAGAATATGACATACAGAAAGACAGAAATATACACTTTGTTGTATATACTATACACTTTGTTGTACGTCGCTCTGGATAAGAGCGTCTGCCAAATGCTTGTAATGTAATGTAATGTAAATATAAGATAGATAGTTTGTCTTCAAGAATTTATTTTCTAAAAACATAACGCTTATACAAAAGGTCTTTTAATTCCTCTCTCTCCCTACAGAACTTTCACTCTCAAAAAACAAAGAAAGAAATATATTTGATCACAAAAAAAAGGTGAATCGACCTTAATTGTTTCCAACATTGGGGGGGGACATGTACCCCTGTACCCCCCCCCCTCCCTCCCTTTTGCCACACCCCTGTCCTGGAAGGCTGAAGTCCTCCATTTCCGGGCATGAAAGATGTTGAAGAGCATCCTTAGGGCGGCCACCCCCCCCCCCCTCCCACCCCCACCCCCCCACCCCCCCGACCCCCAAGCATATCCGGGACATCGTGCTGCACTCGAGAATCCCATCGGAGGCCCAAATACCCTTAATGTGCAGAGCTTCCGTAAGCAGCTCTCTCACAGAGGGGCACAGAGCCGGGCTTCACATGAGTCACCGCTCCGCCCGCAGAAACACTGGCCCCGTTTCTCCAGGATCCTTACTTATTCAGCCACTCTCCACAGCATCAAACCCTTTTTCCTTTCAAGGTGGGTTTGGAGAGTCATTTTTCCCAAATTGGGTTTTTTTTAACTGTTCCGGACATATATGTAAAGGAGTCCGCACTGTTAGTAATTTCTGGCACTATTATAGAAAAAAATAATGAATTGGCTGATAATAAATAATAATGATAATAATAATAATGCACCTGAATCGATCTACCTTTGCCAAGAACCTTCCAATATTACTTACAAAACCACTGACCACGGTGCTGTAACAGGGAGAGACAATAGAATTAATTCTTTATTCCAAACGCTCTACTCAACCATTTTAACCCCGTTATGACAAATGTGCACTTTAAGCCAGCCACCATGCGAGCATCTCGAATGTGACACAAATGAATAGCCTTTCATAAAATACATTCCAGCTCTCTGATTAAAACAAAGGCTATCTTACAGGATAAAATCTTGTTGATGGGATGTGGTTCGGCCACTTATGTAAGTCGCTCTGGATAAGGGCTTCTGCTAAACACCTAAATGTAATGCAATTACTCTGTAATGCGTGGAGTCTATGGGTGTCAGCACGGGGAACATGACACCGGTCATACGCTGTAATGCGTGGAGTCTATGGGTGTCAGCACGGGGAACATGACACCGGTCATACGCTGTAATGCGTGGAGTCTATGGGTGTCAGCACGGGGAACATGACACCGGTCATACGCTGTAATGCGTGGAGTCTATGGGTGTCAGCACGGGGAACATGACACCGGTCATACGCTGTAATGCGTGGAGTCTATGGGTGTCAGCACGGGGAACATGACACCGGTCATACGCTGTAATGCGTGGAGTCTATGGGTGTCAGCACGGGGAACATGACACCGGTCATACGCTGTAATGCGTGGAGTCTATGGGTGTCAGCACGGGGAACATGACACCGGTCATACGCTGTAATGCGTGGAGTCTATGGGTGTCAGCACGGGGAACATGACACCGGTCATACGCTGTAATGCGTGGAGTCTATGGGTGTCAGCACGGGGAACATGACACCGGTCATACGCTGTAATGCGTGGAGTCTATGGGTGTCAGCACGGGGAACATGACACCGGTCATACGCTGTAATGCGTGGAGTCTATGGGTGTCAGCACGGGGAACATGACACCGGTCAAGGACGTTAATCAACTCACAGCTGGTTGATGGAAGTGGAACATGACGTCGCTGGCGTGGTTCCAGAACACCCCACAAGCGCATGAATAGAGTCAGCCCTGGTGGCTGAGAAGGCCCCAGCATATGGAAAGCATCAGCGTCATGCTCTTCAAACAACCGCAACTGCACGCGCTCTGTTCATGGGGGCACAGAGAACCAGCCCTCGCAAAAATGCTTCGAGGAGATGAGTAATCAGTACAATTAAGTGGTCATGACTGACATCCACCTTTCCTTTAAAAGCATATGAGTCATTTAATCTTCATTTTTGAGATTGAGGCACAAGTACAATTCTGAGATTTAGATTTAAGTTACATTTTCGTATCCCAGATTTAAGATTTTATTTAATTATTTGCCTACAAGCTACATTTTTTTTTTTATCCGTCATACAGATTTAACATTAAATGAATGAAATATGTAAATAAAATACTGACTTTTTGTTTTCAAACGATCATAAGAATTTGGACACTCAATTTTTATTTTGGAATTACAGAATTAGATAAAATGTTTAAATGACATGATTATTCACTGAAGATTTGATGAGTATGAGCGAGTGAACACTGGAACGCTCATTTAATGGCACTTACATCCATATCAGGTGATCTGTGTAGGAATTACAGCCCTTTTCATACTTAGTCGCCTATTACAGAGGAGCAAAAGTAATTGGACAGTTGGCTGCTCGGTTGTTTCTGGGCCAGCTGTGTCTCCCGATATCATTAGTTCATGCACAAGAAAGCGAACGAAAGGTCTAGGTGTTGCATTTGCATTAGGAGTCCGTTGCTGTTGTCTCTTAACACGAGGACCAAAGAAGTGTTAATGCCTCTGGAGCAGGCCATCACAAGGCTGACAAATCACAATAAATCAATCAGAGGCTCAGCCAGAACATTGGGTGTGTCAAAATCAACTGTTTGGTACATTCTTAAGAAGCAATAACACTCCGGTCAGCTCAGCAATAGCAAACAACCTGGTAGACCACGGAAGACCACTGCAGTAGATGAAAAACAATACTCTCAATTGTGAAGAAAACACCCTTTTCAACTGTCGAACAGAACAAGAACACTCTCCAGGATGTGGACATTGATGTGTCAAAGACTACCTTAAAGAGAAAACTACCACTGTGTAACCTCACATATAGGATTCGCCACAAGATGCAAACCACCGGCGAGCTTCAAGAACCGAATGGCCAGGTTAGAATTAGCTAAAAAGTACATTAAAATCTGTTCTGGAGCAAACACTTATGGACAGATGAGATGAGTATTAACCTACACCAAAGTGATGGACAGAGGAGAAAGAAAGAAAGGAACTGCTCACCTAGACTTAAACCTCATATTCATTTTTTTCATTTAAAATCCAATGTGCTGAAGTACAGAGCCAGAACAACAAAAACGTTTCTGCCCAAGTATTTACGTATTGCACTGTGTGTGCCCACAGTTTAATTAAATGTACTGAAAAGGATATCTTAAGTTTAAACAGATAAGTAAGTAAAGGAAATTTAGCCTGAATCTAGGCAGAAAAGAAAATTCACCATTCAAAAATTTATCATTTCATAAACCCATCAGGCATTTCACTTTCTCCAATCTGCTTCTGGATTTGAAAATTAATATTTCTGGTGTCATAAATGGCAGTAATATGCTTCGCGGTGTGACTTTCATAATGTGCAGTTTGAAGAGTCTTTCACCCAAGCCTGAGTATGGATTGATTTTAAACAAGCTGATGTTAAGACTGTTTCAAGAAAACCACTCTCACCGACTCTCTGGCCTGCTGTTCCCATCTAAGGCTTTCCAGTGTACAGAATTCAGCCGACTGTTTCACTTTCACCTGCATCATCATCCAGCTGCACCTTCATCCAGCAGCATCGTCATCCAGCAGAACCTTCATCCATCAGAACCTTCATCCATCAGAACCTTCATCCAGCACCACCTTCATCCAGCACCACCTTCATCCAGCACCACCTTCATCCAGCACCACCATCATCCAGCAGCACCATCATCCAGCAGAACCTTCATCCAGCAGAAACTTCATCCAGCAGCACCATCATCCAGCACCACCTTCATCCAGCACCACCTTCATCCAGCAGAACCTTCATCCAGCAGAAACTTCATCCAGCAGAACCATCATCCAGCACCACCATCATCCAGCACCACCTTCATCCAGCACCACCTTCATCCAGCAGCACCATCATCCAGCAGAAACTTCATCCAGCAGAACCATCATCCAGCACCACCATCATCCAGCACCACCTTCATCCAGCACCACCTTCATCCAGCAGAACCATCATCCAGCAGCACCATCATCCAGCACCACCTTCATCCAGCAGCACCTTCATCCAGCAGCACCTTCATCCAGCAGAACCTTCATCCAGCAGAACCTTCATCCAGCAGCACCATCATCCAGCAGAACCTTCATCCAGCAGCACCTACATCCAGCAGCACCTTCATCCAGCAGAACCTTCATCCAGCACCACCTTCATCCAGCAGGACCTTCATCCAGCAGAGTGATTTCTCTGTCCTCTTTATTGCATTTCAAATGCCTGGCTACAGGGTCCTTATAAACTCTCCCAACACACTCCTTACACATTCAACTGGAGTCCCACAGGGGCTGATGCTCGGTCCCCTTCTGTTCTTTATTGATACAAAATCTCTACAGGCTATTATCAAACCCTAGACCTTTATCTACAGGCATCTAAAAACAAACTTTAGTACAAACTAAGGAGAAGTTCTTTGGGGTAACCATTTGATGTAAAATGCATACTTTATATGACAGAAGATGGCTTCAGCATTATACGCAGTAAATCTGTCTGCCTAAGAAATAAATCACTCCACCTTTTGTTCTTGGTTAATAAAAAATTGCCATAATTGTTCTGTGCACTTCAAAAATCGATCGGCAAAACTATAAAAATGCAACGTCAGGAACTCACTCCACACCCCTTTCATTTGTACTTGTCCAAGAAGACTGAGAGGTCACTTAATTTTCTTCTTTTTTTTTTTTTGCAGCAACAAAACTCATGACTCCTCAAGGTGTCCATGACAGCATTATAGACTTTAGCCTATTTGACACATATGTCTCTCTATTGTATCCAAACTTTAGCTGCTGTATCATACAGAACTGTTTTGTGTTCAGACTTTAGCTGCTCAATCATACAGAACTGTTTTGTGTTCAGACTTTAGCTGCTGTATCATACAGAACTGTTTTGTGTTCAGACTTTAGCTGCTGTATCATACAGAACTGTTTTGTGTTCAGACTTTAGCTGCTCAATCATACAGAACTGTTTTGTGTTCAAACTTTAGCTGCTCTATCATACAGAAATGTTTTGGGTTCAGACTTTAGCTGCTCTGTCATACAAAACTTATAACTGAAATGGGCTTTGACAATTTTAAAGGACAGTTTCAGTGAGTGTGTCTGCGTATGTGTATGTGCTTGTGTGTTTGTGTCTGTGTGTGTGTGTGTGAGATATGTGATGTGTAGTGTGTGAAGTATAGTGTGTGTGTGAGATATGTGATGTGTAGTGTGTGATGTGTAGTGTGTGTGTGTGATGTGTGATGTGTAGTGTGTGTGTGTGATGCGTGATGTGTAGTGTGAATGTGTGTGAGTGTGTGTGTGTGTGAGTGTGTGTGTGTGTGTGAGATATGTGATGTGTAGTGTGTGAAGTATAGTGTGTGTGTGAGATATGTGATGTGTAGTGTGTGATGTGTAGTGTGTGTGTGTGATGTGTGATGTGTGGTGTGTGTGTGATGCGTGATGTGTAGTGTGAGTGTGTGTGAGTGTGTGTGTGAGAGTGCAGTGCCTCTGTGTGCAGTTTGGAGATCGAGTTGGGGGCACTGGGGCGGGGGGGGGGTGATGGGGGTCTTTGCTGTACTGTTGCATCAGGCGTATCACTGCACCCCCCCCCCCCCCCCCCCCCCCCCCCCCCCCGGGGTGCAGTGGTGCAAGGTCGGCCTGCGCTAATGGAGCCCTTTGTTGGGGGAGATTGTCATTTCCCTCTCCTGCTCGGGGCACTGCAGCCCTGCCACGGAGCCCTGTAATGCGCTCGGCTTTTTAACCGACAGCAGGACAGAGGGATCGGACGAATGAGAGGGAAAGGCAGCCCAGGTGAGCCGGATTACACCGCTGTGATTTAAATTCCCCGGTGCGAGGAGGGACAGGCAGGGGGAAGGAGACGACCGGCAGGAGAGGAACATTACTGGATCACATCGTTCACTCAATTCACACTATCTGGACTACACGACTGGTTTTCTCAAGAAACCTCCCTGATTAAGCAGGATACCATCTTCTCAGAGCGCCAGGGTGCACACGCACACAGACATACGTGCGCATGCATGCACACACGCATGCACACACGCACACAAACATACACATGCACACGCACACAGACATACGTGCGCATGCATGCACACACGCACACAAACATACGTGCGCATGCATGCGCACACGCACGCACACACGCACACAAACACACACATGCACACGCACACAGACATACGTGCGCATGCATGCACACACGCACACACGCACACAAACATACACATGCACACCCACAGATACACACAAACATACGTGCGCATGCATGCACACACGCACGCACACACGCACACAAACATACACATGCACACGCACACCAACATACACATGCACACACACACAAACATACACGTGTACATGCACATGCATGCACACACTCACGCACACAAACATACACATGCACGTGCACACATGCATACAAACACACGAGTGCACATGTGCACACACAATTCCTCCCTTTCTCTCAAGTACGTTGATTGAAGCTAAGTTGTAAATCTGTTCATTAACTAGGTATTAACAGACTTTCCAACAACACTAAAGTATGCATATTTTTATTGGTGTGTGTGTGTGTGTAAATTAATCTAATTGCATTTGACATTTCTCATTGCAAATAGCAGTGTAGTAGTGAATATTAAGTCCACTGGCAGCTTGTGTCTCTGGCTGGAGTTATTTATGTTTTTTATAGAGAAGTGGCATAACTCGGAAACAGCCCCAAGCTACAGTGCATAGCTGTGGGCTACAGGGCATAGCTGTGGGCTTCAGTGCATAGCAGTGGGCTACAGTGCATAGCTGTGGGCTACAGTGCATAGCTGTGGGCTACAGTGCATAGCTGTGGGCTCTGGGCTTCAGTGCATAGTGTGGGCTTCAGTGCATAGCTGTGGGTTACAGGGCATAGCTGTGGGCTACAGTGCATAGCTGTGGGTTACAGGGCATAGCTGTGGGTTACAGGGCATAGCTGTGGGCTACAGGGCATAGCTGTGGGCTGTGGGTTACAGTGCATAGCTGTGGACTGTGGGTTACAGGGCATAGTTGTGGGTTACAGTGCATAGTGTGGGCTTCAGTGCATAGCTGTGGGTTACAGGGCATAGTTGTGGGTTACAGTGCATAGTGTGGGTTTCAGTGCATAGCTGTGGGATACAGTGTATAGCAGTGGGTTACAGTGCATAGTTGTGGGTAACAGTGTACAGTGCATAGCTGTGGGCTACAGTGTACAGTGCATAGCTGTGGGCTACAGTGCATAGTTCTGGGTAACAGTGCATAGCTGTGGGCTGTGGGTTACAGTGCATAGCTGTGGGCTGTGGGTTACAGTGCATAGCTGTGGGCTACAGTGCATAGCTGTGGGCTGTGGGTTACAGTGCATAGCTGTGGGCTGTGGGTTACAGTGCATAGCTGTGGGCTACAGTGCATAGCTGTGGGTTACAGGGCATAGCTGTGGGCTACAGTGCATAGTTCTGGGTTACAGGGCATAGCTGTGGGTTACAGGGCATAGCTGTGGGCTACAGTGCATAGTTCTGGGTTACAGGGCATAGCTGTGGGCTACAGTGCATAGTTCTGGGTTACAGGGCATAGCTGTGGGCTACAGTGTACAGTGCATAGCTGTGGGCTACAGTGTACAGGGCATAGCTGTGGGCTACAGTGTACAGGGCATAGCTGTGGGCTACAGTGTACAGGGCATAGCTGTGGGCTACAGTGTACAGTGCATAGCTGTGGGCTGTGGGTTACAGTGCATAACTGTGGGTTACAGTGTACAGTGCATAGCTGTGGGTTACAGTGTACAGTGCATAGCTGGGGGCTTCAGTGCATAGCTGTGGGATACAGTACATAGCTGTGGGCTACAGTGTACAGTGCATAGTTGTGGGTAACAGTGTACAGGGCATAGCTGTGGGCTTCAGGACTGCTGGCCTTTTATTTACTGTTTACGGCGCTCCCTTGAAAACTAACCAACAAGCAAACTTTTGACGGCTTTGAATGGCAAATACAAAATCCTTCCCGACCTTCTGTGGCACTTTAATTTGTTTTCCTGGCCTCCCGTCTCTTCAGAACGTTAGTGACCCAGCAAGCTCTGCAGCGCTGGCGAATCGGAGCGTGCGCTGGCGAATCGGAGCGTGTGCGCTGGCGAATCGGAGCGTGTGCGCTGGCGAATCGGAGCGTGCGCTGGCGAATCGGAGCGTGCGCTGGCGAATCGGAGCGTGCGCTGGCGAATCGGAGCGTGTGCTGGCGAATCGGAGCGTGTGCGCTGGCGAGTCGGAGCGTGTGCGCTGGCGAATCGGAGCGTGTGTGCTGCTCTTTGTAACGGTCACGTCCGGCGATCGTGGTCGCCATTCTGCGGTTCGCTTTGTCCTCCTTGCCTCCCCGCTCACGCTGTGCGGCCTTCTGAATGACCGCTATGTTTCTGTCTCCTTCGCCCTCTGACTCGCATTCTACTTTTCTGTGTTCGCTCTGCGCCCCCCCCCGACCACCCGAATCGGGGGAACAGCTTCGAACCGCTAGTTTGCTCTGCGCATCTCACCACCACAGTAAAACTTTCAGTGTGAAACCAACTCTCACAGAGCACACACAATCCCTATGCTTTGTGGCTTCCTGTGGAGATGTTCCGTGGGTGAGTCACAAGGCAGTAACACTGGTGGCTGGGTAACGTATTTCAGCCAGTTAAAGTGTGTAAATTCACCGCAGAATGAAGGCCGTAGTGCAGCGCACGCAACCACCCCCTCAATCACCATTCAAAACACACCAGCCAATCA
This sequence comes from Anguilla anguilla, assembly GCF_013347855.1. NCBI lineage: Eukaryota > Metazoa > Chordata > Actinopteri > Anguilliformes > Anguillidae > Anguilla > Anguilla anguilla. The sequence goes on from NC_049213.1 coordinate 3,467,946, forward strand.
ATTATGTCGCCAACTATTCTGTCCAATCACAGGCAGGATATGTGCAGGATATATACATGTATACCGACAGGCGAAAGGAGAGGCATCTCGTTTCTGATTGGTCAGCCTGTGCCCTTTTATTGAAGGCGGACACAAAAGTGACTTAGTTGCCTTTAAGATGCAAAAAGAGAGCAGTCAGACTCGCTTGTGAAAGCTGAAAAAATAATACAGCAGATATCCAGAGCGCTAGGAGGGTTCTGAAGTTAAATTACAATTGAGCAGCTCTTCGGAATGTTACACACAGTACAGAGATTCCAGGACAGAAGACTGCAGATATAATTAAGCTGGTAAATCCATGTTAGAGTAGTTTGAAATGAAGAACATGGAGTCTTCATAGTTAGTGATACTGGCACACATACACTCACACCCTATCTCTTGCACACATTCACACATGCATGGACTCACACTCACAAAAACACACAAGCACTCACTCACTCTGCTCATACTCACCTACACACACACACTCACTCTTACAGACACACACACATCTACACATACTCATCCACATACTCACCCACCCATATGCACACGCACACACACACGTATACAGTACATACACACGCACGCACGCATGTACATACTTATGTACACGCACACACTCACACACACACTCACACACACAGGCTCACATGTTCTCACACACACATGCACACATGCACACACACGCACACTCACACACACGCTCACACACACTCACACACACACACACTCACACACTCACACTCACACACACACGCTCACATGCTCACACACACACACACACACACACTGACACATACTCATACACATACACACACACACACACACACACAAACGCTCACATGCTCACACATCCTCAGATGACAGAGGACATTTTAAACATGGCGGCCATAAATGACCCCAGAAAGAGAACCTGAAACAGGAGCGTGGGGACCTGTCTCCGACCTGCTCCTCTCCTTCTGTCTCACACCTCCCCCCACCCCACCCCACCTCACCCCCCCACCTCTCATTAAGATGCACTTCCCCAAAGGTGACTCCTCAGCAGCCGTAGTGACAGCCACCCCCCCCCCCCCCCCCCCCGAGGGGTACGGCCGTGGGTGACAGGTGGAGGGTCTGTCCCCAGGGGGTTTGGGTAGAGGGGGGGTATGTGCTGAAAGGTGATGAGCAGGATTATCAAGTCAAAGATGCCCCTACTAGATACAAATCCCCCCCCCCCACCCCAGGGGAACCAGTCTCTCCCTCTCCCTCCCTCTCTCCTTTTCTCTCACATGCTCTCTGCCTCCTCCTTTTTCAGTCTCTTTTTCCATCTGTTTCTACTGCTTCTCCAGCCACCCCCGCCCCCCCCCCCCCCCCCCCCCCCCCACTCTCACCTTCTCCCCTTGTTCCCAGAGTAAACTCAGCCGCCCAACCCCCCCCCCCCCCCCCACCGATTCCTGTGCCCTTCAAGCTGAAGTGTGGGTATCAGGGTCACATGGGGCATCTGGTGCATGACAATTTCAGTGTGTGACCTCACAAACTGCCCACCGTACAGCACAAGCCAGATGTGACCGAGACGGGCCTACGAGCGGACACGAGGGCCCCGCAGCCCTGGGGCCAGCGGGCCGCAGGGCCTACGGGCATTCGCTGTTGCTTGGCTCTTTGATCAAACAGAGCAGATATTTGCACAGTTAACTCCCCTCACCTGGTTTCTTGGGACTGGCTTGCTCACTCGTTTGAAGACGAAAACAAATACCAGCAGGCCTGGAGGCGAAGATCGCTTTTCTTTAAGAAGGATGCCCCCAAGTTCCTCTTTAGCCAGGATCAGCACCAAAACTGACGCCCTTCTTTTCCGAATAAATATTTTCAGCGTAGTGAACTACACGTCAGGGACACTGCTAATGGCTTCCATGGCCACAGAGATTCAATATGTCACCGATAGGATGCTCCCAGTCAACTCACAACTCTTCGTCATGGAAACAGTCCTCAGTTCGATGAGTGTCATTTTACTGTAGTGCAGTCTTCCCTCAGTGATGTTCCAGCATTTTTTGTCGCTTTATCTCAGAAAACCGGGCCGTGTGGTCTTGGCGGTTTTTTGCCGTTTCGATTCGATCTGGGCGTGGCGGATGCTGTTCTGATCCGATCTGAGCGTGGCGGACGCTGTTCTGATGCGATCTGGGCGTGGCGGACGCTGTTCTGATGCGATCTGGGCGTGGCGGACGCTGTTCTGATCCGATCTGGGCGTGGCGGATGCTGTTCTGGTCCGATCTGGGCATGGCGGAAAGCTGTTCTGATCCGATCTGGTCGTGGCGGACGCTGTTCTGATGCGATCCGGGCATGGCGGAAAGCTGTTCTGATGCGATCTGGGCGTGGCGGATGCTGTTCGGATCCGATCTGGGCATGGCGGAAAGCTGTTCTGATCCGATCTGGGCGTGGCGGATGCTGTTCTGATGCGATCTGGGCGTGGCGGAACGCTGTTGTGGTCCGATCTGGGCGTGGCGGATGCTGTTCTGGTCCGATCTGGGCGTGGCGGATGCTGTTCTGATGCGATCTGGGCGCGGCGGAAAGCGTCCTGTCGTAGAGGCCTCCGCGCGCGGTTTCTGCAGCGGGTCGCGGGGGGCGGGCCCGGCGGCGGTGACGGGCGGCGGCCGCGCGGTCGGGTTGGCGGTTAATGAGGCCGCGCGAGCAGGCGGCGAGCGCTAACGCTTTCGCGCCCGTCTGATTGGTGTGAACCTTCCCCCCGAGGCGGCAGCGCCCGGCGGCGGCTCCTTATTATCGCCATGCCGACGGGAGACGATCCGGGGCCCTCGGAGGGCGGGGCCTCCCGCGAACTCGCGGACTAGAAAAACGCTCCCCCCCTCCGTCCCCTGCTCTTAATCACCGTGAACCTTCCCGGGGAAGAAATGCAGGAGAAACCGAAGTCAATTAAAATGGTCGCCGCGCGTGTCCCGAGCGTGTGGAGTTCTGAGTTCAGACTGTCCAATCACAGGCCACGGTGTTACCGGCGTACTTTCCCCGCGTAAATGACCTCACCCCCCCCCCCCCCCCCCGCCATCGCCTTGTGTCTTCCACCACTGACATTCTGACAAATCTCGCCAAGCTTCAAGGCGTTCACCTTTTTAACTCCGCGCGCTAGGCTGCAAGCACGCATGCAAAACTACAGGGAAAATACACAGCAATCATGGCATAAAAAATAAGGCAATATTAAGACTTATGTATCAAAATTCTATTATGAACCCCTCAGCGCACATGCCAAATCTGGCCAATCCTTGCCCATTTAGGGGGTACCCTATTTAAAGCTTTATAACTCCAGATGTAAACACCCACAGAGACTTGAAAAATGGCTTAAATGAAGCAAGACATTTGTACCATTTACAATACTAGATTAGATTACTTTATATTTATAATTTAGGAAGAAACAACGTGCCACAAAGGCAATAGTCTGGGCCTATGACAAGTCCTATGAGCTCAACTGAGAGATCCCATAGATACAGCAGGTTAAACTATACATGTCCTGGAAACAATACTTAACCACAAGTTCATAAAATCTAAGGGTGGATATGTAGAACTACTAAAGGTCTATGAAGCAAAAAATAAGCAGTCTAAATCATCGAAATCTAAATAAAATGTCTAAATTATGTATTGCTGTAAATCACAACATGATCATGTATTTCACTACAAATCAACTCTTTTGACTCAAGAAACTCACTGTTGCATAATTTTCAAGTGGGAATTGAATAAAATTATTTTTGAAAAATTTGTCTTGTTTACTTTGTTATTCAATGAGCAGCGTTTTCATTGCTGTATTGCCTATCTTAGGGCTATTGTCGGGTTTGTCTTTGTAGTGGCTTCGTTCGATTTTTTAATAGCCACAATAGACGCAGATTCATAGTTTCATACACGCTTTTTTAACAATCAATTATTGACAGAGTAGGGTGGGCATACCTCGTTTTGAGTTGATGCTGAAGGAGCTCGGTAGTCGGGACCGTCAGTGTACGCCAGTTAGTTCACTCCAAAGTAATCAAAACTCAAAGAAAACAGCGGTATCGCCACGCAATCAAAAGGAAAACAAAAGGGCAATGCATTGCATTCAAAGTATAAAACAAGAAAGGCTCAAAAATATCCAAATAAAGTAAAGCGGTAAAGCGGTTGCAAACGGATTGGCAACTGCGCCTTCCAACCTACATCGCTGGCTTCCTGCACTGATATGACCTGATTGTCTAAAAACTTACACAGGTGTGCACAGGTCAGTGCATCAGGCCTTCAAAATAAAAGCACCAATGGCAGTGTCCTCTAAACAGGCCAATCACACGGTCCATAACTTGCAATAATAATAAACAAAAAAATGTACATATAGATATTCCACCATTTCTATTTAAATTCAAATAGGGCTCCTACAATTTGTTGCTATGACGGAAAATGATTTTTTATAATAAAATCTTATTTTAATGAATGCCCAGAGAAACACTATTGCCCAGTGTGTCATGGATGGGGGTGTAGTTGCAGATGAGACTGCAGGGAGGGGGTGCGTGTTAAAGGAACGACCAACACTCCGTATTCAGTATAGTTGTCATGTATCGTCTACTAATGAAACTAGAGACAGAGTTTCTGTTTTCAACTCATAATTTGGTTGCAGGAGCAATGAATGTCTGAGTTGAGTAATCTAGACATGCTAGTGTGTCGACCTCTAGGGGGACTGCGCAAAGTGGTTAAATATTGTGTAATAAGCCTTCAATACAGCATTAGGCCAGAGCCAACAAAGCCTGGGACTCAACTGCCAAAGATACGTTTAGAAAAAAATTGGCGAATAGAATCACATTTGACCCTCGACCTATTAAAACTGGACTTCTATGTGATGACACATGGAAGCATCCATTTTACTTTTTTTTATTTTTTACAAAATATCTGCCTTATATCGAAACACACAATGCCTGCCCTTACAGAAATGAAATATACCTCAAAATATATTGAAATATGAAGAAACCGGACCACTTAAATAAAATATATGGGCAAACATACAAATTATTGTCACTTTCAGGTATTGCAGTATTTGTACCTGAATTGCATCAGTAAAAGTATGCAGCTGGATGAATGAGCAAACATGTAATCTTTCAGTCACTCTGGGTAAATCTCAAAATGGCTGCTGGAAGATTTTTTGGGGGACTTGCTCTCCTTCCTTTATTTATTCTATATTTTCCGTGGGGCACATGGTTATTTGGACCATATTGTCTGTTGTTAATTATTTCGTACCTATTTCGGTGAATAAAGCATAATGTTTTGTGTAAACTTGGCAGCTGCTTTTCCATGTTTACAGCAGCTCTGGTGCTGCTGTAAAAGTGATGTGGAGATGCAGAGCCGCTCTAGTCTTTGCATGGCAGTGCTTTTCATGGCCAACCTTTGGGCAGAGAGTCCCTGAGCTTCTCTCCTTCAGAGAAACAGCTGGAAAAAGCTGGGCTTGCAACTTAAAGGTTGCAGGTTCAATTCCTAGGTAGGACACTGCCGTCGTCCCCCTGAGCAAGGTGCTCAATGTAAGAAAGTTCCAGTATATGTCCACCTGTGTAAATGGACACTGTGTTCTGTACAAACGACAGTATGGTGAAAGTGTACTATGAAGACCTCAGTGGTAAGAAATGGCAGTGCGAGTCTGAGGCCCCATCCGTGTGTCTGAGGGAACACAGACACGCAGTTTGTTTTGCTCGCGCAGCACTGCGGGCGACAAATAAAGCATTGTGGGTAAGTGCTTCTGTCATGAAGTCGATCCATGCAAAGAAAGGCTCCTGGCTGCAGCGCGACATCGCTTCAGGTTCACCGGTATCTGTGGCAGTCTCAGCCTGCCGTCGTTATCCAAAGTTATACAAATGTAAAATGGCTGTGAAGGTGTGTAAACACAAGGGATGTTCAATAAGGAGAATGTCTGAGGCGTATAACTCTTAATAACTCATAACTCATAACTTTTTGTGTGGAAAAGCTATACAGTGCTCAGAATAAAAATATTTGCCCCCAAAGGGAAAGGGAAACTAAGTTAACACCAAATACAACATGTCAAAGGTTATCGTGTATTTATTTAATGAAGTTATCAAACACCCATTTCACCCATGAGAAAAAGTAATTGCCCCCTTAGTTACTCAATCAATTAACCAGATTTAAGTGATGATTAGATTCAGTTGATTGATAAAGCCTTTTGGATGTGAACCTCACTCATATTGAACGTTACCATCAGGGTGAAGTAGTCACCACAAAGTTTGTACAAGCCCACTATGCCACGCTCAAAGGAAATCTGAGAATTCATGATAAAAAATAAATGAATGAAATATTTTTTTTAAATGCATTTTGTTTTTACTCTGGTTCCCTTTGTCTAATATTACATTTTGTCTAAAGATCTGAAACCATACAGTGTGACAAATATGCAATAATATAGGAAATCAGGAAGAGGGCAAATACTTCTTAAGCAAATGCTTAATATATTATATTATAAGATATACACAATGAATTGTGATTATGGCCAGAGGCGTCACATATAAACCTATAAGTAATACCTTACAGTATATTAGCCAGTATAGAAGTAAAGTTTGGAGAACTGGTCATGTAGTTGCTAACACAAATTCATTACATATTACATTTAACGTTAGTTACACTGAATTATGTTGAACAGCACCAGTAATGTTGTTCTATAGAACATTTTGTGAAAGTGGACTGTTTGCTCAAATGGATATTAGGCTCTATGGTAGCAGACACGTAAGTCCTGGGATCTGAATTTTGTTTTCAGGATTATTTTATTTTCAGTACAATATATATCATGCTATCTACCATGTTTTCTGAATAAATAAAAGTATTGCTGGTTGGCGTTGGTGTAGAAAGATGGTGTTTCTACTGTTTTGACCATGGTTTGAATATGCTCACAAGGTCCTATTGCCTGGCAACCGCTGTCCAATAGGGAAGATGCCAGAAAAACGTTAAATTCTTTTGGCAAAGCAACAAAAAGTGTGAACTGAACTGCTTGCACAAGGATGTCAGATATTGTCCAATAAGCAATCGCTGCAACACTTTCTTTCCATAATGACTAGCGAGGACCAAACCAAGAGATAAAAAAGCACAGCTGGTCGACTATTTTAATTTTGTGATTACCAGCAGCAATAGTGATAATACTAACAATAACAATAATACGTAACAACAACAACAAGAACAAGCATCATCATAATATAATTTTATGAAAGAGAAATTCTTCCCACACAAGAAGCTTCTCTTCAGTTATTCACACCCTAGCAGAAGCACTGACATCAGATGGCAAAAGCAATTAAAATGTGCAACTGACTGGCTACAGAAGAAGCTGTTAATTGCGACGGAGTTTCTCCCCTGCCCCCCCCCCCGCCAAACATGACAGAGGGGAGGGGGAGGGGGGAGGGGAAGTAAGGGAGAGAGTGGGAGACAGAATGAGAGAGGGGCAGAGACAGAGAAAGAGTAAGAAAGAGAGAAAGGGGGAAGGGGGAAGGGGAAATAGTGAGAAAGGAGAGGTAGAGAGAGAGAGAAAAAGGGAGATACATGGGCTTGCTTGTGTGCTTGTTTTTTTTAAGTTTTTTTTTAATCAGAGCTGATAATCTGTTGACAACAGGTCGGATGCTGTTGTGGAATGATCTGGAATGATCTGGAATGATCTGGTTTTAATCTGGTTTTCCTGTCTTCCAATAAAGAAGCTTCCGGAACCCGAGCAACAGGGTTCCCCGGATGAGGGTATGTTGTGTGCGTAAGCACGGGTGACCTCTGACCTCCCCCCGATCAGCCTGGGTTAAGCAGCTTCGGTGCCTCCGTTCCACAGCTGCTCGCTGGGACAGGGCCCTGTCAGAGCGTATCACAGACCCACTCGAGGGCCAAAGGCCAGGGCCAAAGGCCAGGGGCCTGCGTCTACGTAAGAATGGGATTCTCTAAAGCTCCCGGCCAGGACAGCTCCCTGGGTACTCCAATGGGCTCCTCAGCGGAGATGCAACGTGTAGTCCCCCTGTCCATCATGCGGATACAAGGCCTGAACGTGTGCAAGATGCTCAGGTGCAGCTCTGGGTCTGTGTCTCTCTCTACGTCTCCCTCTCCTTCTTTCTCTCTCTCTCTCTGTCTCTCTCTATTAATGAGCTCCTTGGAGTTCTCGCTCCGAAACAGAGCGGGGCCCTTTGACCAACCTGGGACCTCGTTAGGAAGCATTTTTGTCAAAATATCACCGTGCTCATACCATCACTCCCCCGCCCCCCCCCCCCTCCCCCTTTCACCCGACATGATGCCTCATCTCTCCCCACCCATTCTAAACAGTAAGCATAGTTCCGGTCCATCCAAATTTCTGTCCAACGCGGGGGGATCTAAATGTTTTCGGCACGTGAACACGGCGTTCAGCGTTGCCTGGGCAACTGGACGCCAGGGCCAGTGAGAGCAGCCCGGACCTCAGTGCCTCAGGCAGCACTGATGTCTCTGCAGAGGGATTCTGTGCAGACCGAGGGGCGCTCGTCCCGTCCCAACCCTAAGTCCCAGCCCAGCGGTACGATCCATAAGAGCAGAGCTAAGGGATCATACGGCCGTGCTTATGATTATAGCGAGAGCCCTGATAGGTCATGGAATCAGCTGCAGGGTTCTCGGGAGTTGTACAGAGGCATAGGTCCCCACACCCAGGAGGTGTTTCCGGAAGTGGACGGGAAGTTCAGCCGGACCCTCTCTCACGGGCAGCCACCTCCGTATTCCCCTGTCTCCGTGTCTGAGGACTTCCACCTCCACACCAGCAGGGGGTCCCAGAGGGGGGTCATCCACCAGAACATATTTAATCACAATCCAGCACTAACTTAAGTAATGGTCATGTCCCCTGTGCCTCATGAATCACAGGCTCCCCCACCCTGACCTTCCTCGATGCCTCTGGAATTCTTTTACTGACGCCTGGTCGCGAGGTCCTCCAAAGCATAATTTTCCCAGACAGGAGAGTTACAAGAGACAGCCATTTTTAAAATGAATTTCCCGAAACGTCTCAGGGCCAGCGCAGTTTTGATGGAAAGGCTAAAACTTCTGAAGACAAATGTTGTTTTTACACAGTAAATTATCCACAATTTTCCCCTCAACAGTGTTTTTTTCCCTTTTTTTGTCTCATATGGTTTGACTGCGCATATTACCCTGTCAATCTGACATACACACCTGGAAGAATCCTTCGCAGCTACCCTGAAGTTTTCACACTCGCTTGTGTTTCCACTATCTGGGGAAATTCCAGGACTGGAAACATCCTATATCTAGTCCTCCTTGGAGAGAGATCTGTGGTGCCCAACCCTTCCCACAGATGACAGATACCATAGAGTGTGTCAGTATGCTAGGTTAGCCATGTATCAGTCCAGAAGCCTCACTAACAGGGCCACAGTGCATCCTCCCCGCGATAGCACGATGAGCGGCTGAGCAGGAAGTGGTTCTGAACAGGAAATGATTGAGATGGTTAGGGAAGGCCTCCCCCAGCCACAGCGATGCCAGGGACATACCTCTGGCATTTAAAAAAAAATCTGTCATTCAGGCAAGAGCAGGGCTGCATCTTTTATTCATTACACACGTCTATAGCTGCGGTGGAAGAAGCTGACACACCTTCCTCAAGCCAGTGTTTTTTGGATGTTTGTTCTGTCTGGGGTGGGTGGGGGTGGGAGGGGTTGGAGTTTGGAAGTATTTTCTTGTACAAAAAGCTCACATCCCCCTGATTTTGTTCCAAAAGAAATCTGGTGCGATGGAGCTGAAGTGGAACCTAGGGGTGGGGGTTTGGCACGGGGGGGTGGAGGTGGTCGAGGGGGGAATTTTCACCAAGAAAAAGGAAAAAAACAGGAAACCCAGACAGTTTCAGATTTCAGACAGGACTTACTGATGAAGACCTACTGTGAAGAGCCCAGGGTCCACCAGGGCAGAGGTGGAGGAAGGGTGGAAAAATCCAGAAGGTTAGAGCAATGAACTTAGGGGTGGCGGTGGGGGGGTTTGGGGGGTGGATGGGGGTGGAGGGGGGTCAGACGACAAGGGGCCCAGCGGGTGTGCAGGGGGCCAAGAATGAGCTTCACAGCGGTGGCCGATGAACTGGGATAAAAGGATAATGAAGTGAGAGGGGCCTCTCTCTCTCCCTCATTCTCTCTTTCCCTCTCTCTCACTCCTTCTCTCTCCCTCTTTCTCTCTCTCTCCCTCTCTCTCAATCATTCTATCTCCCTCATTCTCTCTCTCCCTCTCTTTCTCACTCATTCTCTCTCTCCCTCACTCTCCCTTTCTCTCTCAGCCTCGGAATGAGAGGAAAAAAAGAGAAAGGAGGGTCTATCTCTGAAGCCATCAGGGACGGGCTGACAGGGGGTGAAACTGATCTGTGAGATATATTTACACCTCCGACTGCAGCTCAGCCAGTGCATTATTTAGCCCTTATCTCTGGCTCAGCCACCCAGGCCTGACTCTGTCCGACGGAGAACGAGTGGCCAGGTGCTGCCGCAGGAACTCCGTCTGACTCTGAAAACTCTGGGCCAGGAGCGCCCCCTCTGCAGGTGCAGCACACAAACACGGCAGAACCTGGGCCAGGAGCGCCCCATCTGCAGGTGCAGCACACAAACACGGCAGGACCTGGATGAAGGGCCACCACGCCGGCCTGGCTCATCCATTAAGCAGATAACATCATGCACACGGTGATTACAACACGCCAGAGGAGGACTCAGGGTCTCTATAAGAGGAGGACTCTGTGAGAGGAGGACTCAGGGACTCAATAAGAGGAGGACTCTGTGAGAGGAGGACTCAGGGACTCCATAAGAGGAGGACTCAGGGACTCTATAAGAGGAGGACTCTGTGAGAGGAGGACTCAGGGACTCCATAAGAGGAGGACTCAGGGACTCTATAAGAGGAGGACTCAGGGACTCTATAAGAGGAGGACTCTGGGACTCTATAAGAGGAGGTGTAGGGGACTCTGTAAGAGGAGGACTCTATAAGAGGAGGACTCAGGGACTCTGTGAGAGGAGGACTCAGGGACTCTATAAGAGGAGGACTCAGGGACTCTATAAGAGGAGGACTCAGGGACTCTGTAAGAGGAGGACTCTATAAGAGGAGGACTCAGGGACTCTGTAAGAGGAGGCGCAGGCGGCTCTGTAAGAAGATGACTCTATAAGAGGAGGTGTAGGGGACTCTGTAAGAGGAGGACTCTATAAGAGGAGGACTCAGGGACTCTGTGAGAGGAGGACTCAGGGACTCTATAAGAGGAGGACTCTATAAGAGGAGGACTCAGGGACTCTATAAGAGGAGGACTCAGGGACTCTGTGAGAGGAGGACTCTGGGACTCTGTAAGAGGAGGACTCAGGGACTCTATAAGAGGAGGACTCAGGGACTCTATAAGAGGAGGACTCAGGGACTCTATAAGAGGAGGACTCAGGGACTCTGTGAGAGGAGGACTCAGGGACTCTATAAGAGGAGGACTCAGGGACTCTGTAAGAGGAGGACTCTATAAGAGGAGGACTCAGGGACTCTGTAAGAGGAGGCGCAGGCGGCTCTGTAAGAAGATGACTCTATAAGAGGAGGTGTAGGGGACTCTGTAAGAGGAAGACTCTATAAGAGGAGGTGTAGGGGACTCTGTAAGAGGAGGACTCTATAAGAGGAGGTGTAGGGGACTCTGTAAGAGGAAGACTCTATAAGAGGAGGTGTAGGGGACTCTGTAAGAGGAGGACTCTATAAGAGGAGGTGTAGGGGACTCTGTAACAGGGGGATTGTTGAGGTGCTCTTGGCAGGCGCTTCAGTGACTAATACAGCTGAAATTGCTTATGTTTCAAGCGGAATGGTATCTAAGGTGATATCAGCATGGAATTACATCATCAAGAAATGACATCATCAGCAATAGTGGGCGTGTGTGAACACTCAAGGAACATGTGAACCTGGGATAAGAACATCCAAAATTGTGGTGACTCAAAACTCCATTTTGTTACTTGGCGTTGGTGTTCCATTTATTAGTCGAAAGAGTGACTCGTCTGGGTGACTAGCAGATTCCTTTTAATCCTTTAAGGTGTGAGATGATTAGAATGTTCTTAACTGAACATTCTATGCTGATGTCACAATCACTACTGGTAATAAAAAGCAATGGACTTCTAGAACACTGACTTGAAATTTTTAAATAATATTCCAATAAACCTACTCTTCTAAGGAGATTACTTCTACTTCAGGATGTTGGATCCTCATATGAAAAAATAATAAAATAATTCTGTTTATGAAGGAATTCTTATTTATTTAGTGGACTGTGGTTCTCACTGTGAAAACAAAAATATAACTAGCTCGCTAAAGCTCTAGCTATCTCAACCTCGGCGAGTTTGGCTTACGGCCATCGCATTCGGCTGACTAATACCGTGACTCATATTTCACATCAAGGTCATTTTAATTTATGTTTCACTACCTCCAAGCACAAGTGGTCAGCCGGTACTGGGTTATGAAGAATCTGGCGGTTCTCTAATCGAGTGAAAAACGCACTGCAGTGCTTCTGTAGTTGCTACAAAATACACAAGCAGTGCACGATGCATCACTGTTTGACTGTCTGTAAAGTACCGCCGTTGCGCGGAGCGTTTGCGTGTCATGCTCCGTCTGCCTAGCAGATGGTGACAGAGCCAGCTCTCCGTTTTTCTGCCCAAATTCATTCCATCGTCGGACCGGCACACCGGCACACCGAGACAACCCCCGCAGAAAATAGAAGTGTTCTCTGTTCTCAGAGCTGTTCTGCTCCAGTGCAAAAGAAAGATTTGTTCTGCACAAACCACATCAGTTTTTTTTTTTTTTTTTTCATGGTGGCTTTAAGTGAAAAAAAAAAAAAAACATGAGTTCATTTTCTTTTCTCCCACCTGCTGGGTTATATTGGTCCAAAGGTATGAATCCGTAAAATCTCACACACTGCGATGATCACAGGTTACACAATCACACATAACACCACCATGGTTAACTTACCTCCCCAACTTCTACCTCTCTGTTTCTCCCCCTCTCTCTCTCATTCACACACTCATACGCACACACACTTACACACTCACACACACACACACACACACGCACACACACACAGACACACTCACTTTGATGAGTGACAGGGATCTCAGCTATGTCATTCTGTCTTTGTATTACATCAGACATCACATTTTGATTGACAGCTCCATTCATTTTTGGATGGTTCATTCATTATTGAAGATTGTGCATTTTCAGCTTCTATATGTGGTGTCGGGTTGGTTGGCTTTGGCCAGTGATGAGGTTGAAATGCAGTCTCATGTTGTTGTAGTTGAATGACAACTATTTGTAGTTTTTTTGAACTGTTTTTATTCTTGCAAATAATTGTAACAAGTAATTGTTCATAGATCACAGATTCAGAATGTTCCTTCATCTGAGCGCCATAATGAGCACTCATTGTATCATGTTCCATTGCGTGTGTTACACTTGTTTGAGAGAATGTTTCGAATTCATCAAGAACCTTTAATTCGGCAGCGGAGGCTTCAATATCAGTTTTTAATTTAATTTTTTCTTTTAAATTTCAATTTCAGCACTTTCAGCACCAGGATGCGCCATCCCTCCCTCCCTCCCTCCCTCCTTGGGCCTCCAGCTCTGCTTTGTCTGATGCGGCTTTAAGATGTAGAAGTACTCTCATTCAGCTGGACAGCTGATTGGTGCTTGTCAGCTTGAGCAAACTCCCCTTTCCACCCCTCCACTTTATCACAATTAAACCCTTTACCTACAAACCCATTTTCATCACCTTCTCTTTCATTTTCAGACAGCGTTGTATGTAGCTACATCCATCCATCCATCCATCCATCCATCATCTACGTATACCCGCTTATTCCTGGTCAGACTCGCAGGGGGTGCTGGAGCCTATCCCAGCATGCACTGGACAAGAGGCAGGACATATGTAGCTACGGTATCGTGGAATTCCTCAAAATTGTCAAGAGCGAGATTAAACGCTACAATACGCTTGTTTACGTCATCGATATTTCCATCTGAGCTCAGTAATGGTTTCATTTCATTCATTCCCCAGGTACAGCTTTCCCAGCTGAGCTCTACGCGACGCAGTCAGTCACATAAGCGTATTCTTTTCTGCTCCAGCAGCTG
>NC_049213.1:3492018-3499518 GCF_013347855.1 Anguilla anguilla
CTGTCGGTTGGTTGTTTTTTATCCCATTTTTAACCCGTTTTAACATCAGTTGTCAGAATGTGCAGTAAACTTGCAGGCACAAACCTAAATGACCTCTCCAAACTGCACAAAATCAGAGCCACAAAGAAGGCCCAGTCAATCCTTGCGGACCCTAGTCACCCCTCGTTCAGTGAGTTCACGTTACTTCCATCTGGTCACAGATATAATCTGCCAAGATGCAGGACCAATAGATTTAAAAACTCATTTGTCCCTGCTGCTATTGGCCTTTTAAATCATATTAGGGAATTTTATGTTTTTTGTGTGAACTGTTTGTGTGTTGATTGGTGTGTGTTGCTTGTTGTTGATGTTTGTATTTATTTATATGCTGGCTGTGCAACAAATTGCCCCTCAGGGATAATAAAGATTACCTTACCTTACCTTACCTTCCAAAGCAACCTGAGGTCACCAACAGAGCTCTAATGCGAATGGTCACTGCCCAAACTGCAGGTGCATCAGTCACACAAACTGAAAAAATTATTCAGTGTGGCTAGGGGAACAGTGGCGAAAATTACCACAACATAAAATTTATGCCAAACATGAGCAAACTACATCAGCAAAGAGGAGTAGCAGTCAAAGCTCATCGACAGGGAGCGACATACATTTAAAAAGGATTATAGACACCTACAAACAGAACTGACTCTGTGGCCCAGTCCCAGATAAACACTGTGTGATGTGAGCTTCACAACGCTGGTATCTAAGGCAAGGCCATCACTCAGAATCCAGCTGCATCATGGGTAATGCACAGACCCATAGCCTGGTGTGAGGAGTACACAACCAGGGCCTGTAAGCAATGGAGATGCGATGCGGTCTGAAGAGGAGTCTCTTACTCTATTTACTACATCTGGACAGGTTTACATTCTGAGAGCCAAAGGCAGCTTGCAACCCACAAGGTCTGCTGCCAACTACATAAAAAAAAAAAATCTTTGTCCCAAATATTACGGAGCTCGCTGGTATGTGCTCTTACCTATCATGTATGATATCTTCCATTTGTTTTTATTTTTTTAATTTTTTGGATGGGGCTGAAAAATGGAATTTTGTTTTGAACTGATGATAGATAAAATGGAGTTTTAAAATGCTCTCTCTCTCCCTCTCTCTCTCTCTCTCTCACAAACACACAAACACACACATACACACATATACATAAACAGAGGGGTGACAAATTAAAGGTAAAACCTGAATAAATGAGTGGAGAAACATAATGAATGCAGACCCTTCCATACTGGTGTGCTGCATGATACAATTAAGCAATTAACATCCTATCATGCTCTGTGGCATGTATAAAAATGCTGAGCAGGCTCAGTTGACCTTGATTTTGGATCAAGATGGCAAGAGGAAAAAATCTAAGTAACTTTGAAAGAGAGTTAATTATTGGGGCATGGATGGTAGGAGCTTCAGTCACAAACACTGCTCAACTGGCTAGTGTTTCAACAGGAACAGTGACTAAAGTGACATTTGCATTTAGATTTATGGAAAAGACATCAGTAAATAGGGTCGGAAATTGTGATCGCACATTCGATGACCATGATGCTCGTGCATTAGTGCGATATGTAAGGAAAAACAGAAGAGCAACTCTTTCTCAGATGACTGAGAATGTCAATGCAGGACGTGATCAGACTGTGTCAGAAAGCACAGTCTGGCGGCAACTACACAGAGAGGGATATTATAGTAGGGTTGCAGTGCATGAACCCCTCAATACAAAGACGAATGCACACTGGTCTATGGAGATTTAGAAAAAAGTGGTATGGTCAGATGAGTCATCGTTCACCATATTCGCGACAAGTGGGCAAGTGCATGTGTGGCATACACCAAGAGAACGGTACAGGCCTGAATGCTTGACCCCTACAGTGAGGGGGTCCAGTGACTCTGCAATGCTGTGGGGGGCATTTTCTGGGCATGGTTTGGGTCCACTTGTCCCCTCAGAGGGAAGGGTCACTGCAAACCAATGCAAAGTTATTCTGAGTGATCACCGTTATCCTTTGATGAAACATTTCTATCTCGATGGCAGTGGTCTCTTCCAGGATGACAATGCCCCCATCCACAGGCCACGAGGAGTCACAGAATGGTCTGATGAAAATGATGGGAATCATATGCTATGTTCTTCACAGTCACCAGATCTCAACCCACTTGAACATCTACTGAAGATTTTGGGCCAAGGTGTTAGACAGTACTCTCCACCACCATCATCAAAACACCAAATGGGAAAATATCTTTTGGAAGAATGGTGTTCCATCCCTCCAGTGGAGTTTCAGAGACTTGCCAAGGTGCATCGAAGCTGTTCTGCTGGCCCATGGTGTTCCAACATCTTACTAAGACACTTTATATTGATTTTTCCTTTAATTTGTCACCTGTCTGCACACACACACACATACACACACACACACATACATATATATATACACACAACATGGTCAAAAGTATGTGGACACCTGACATCTTATCCAAAATTATGAGCATTAATATGAAGTTGGTCTGTCCTTTGCTGCCATAACAGCCTCCACTCTTCTGGGAAGGCTTTTTACTAGATATCAAAGCATTGCTGCAGGGATTTGCTTTCATTCACCCTGAAGAGCATAAATGAGCATAATTGGGAGATTAGGCCTGGCTTGCAGTAGGGTTTACAGCCCAGTCAAGTTCTTCCACACCAAATCTCGACAAAACCATTTCAATATGGACCTTGCTGTGTGCCTGGGGGAATTACTGAAACTGGAAATGGTTTGGGGAAGCACAGAATCATCTAGAATGTCATTGCATGCTGCAGCATTAAGATTTGCCTTCACTGGAACTAAGGGACCTAGCCCAAACTATGAAAAACAGCCCCAGTTCAAGGGGTGTCTGGATACCTTTGGTTTATATATATATATATATATATATATATATATATATATATATATTATTCTTGGTGATTATTCAACACATCAGACAAAACTTTTTTTTTAAATAAGTTTTTACATCTCAATGTAAAAAGTGCAAGAGTTCTAGTAATACAGTTCACACAAAATATTTTGTATGAATACATTTTTTAAAAGGAAATTGTAAATGATCAGAAACATCTCGTGTGATGACAGAACGGCTGCCCATCAGGACAGTAGCACGACATAGCGGGCGCTGCACCCGGGATGCTAACATGCAGCTCAATGCTAATTCCATGACATTGCGCCCAGGCGAGAGGCAGACCTGACAGAGCATCGATTATTCTGTTGAGTAATGGGACCATTAAAATCCCCAACACGCGTACATTCAGCCCATTGGGGGGGAGGGGGGGGGCAGCTTGGGGCACCCCCAGCTGAAGCCCCAGAGAATATTTTTAATAATCAGTTTATTCACTGTTTGGATTACGGGAAACATCACAGGGAGCACCAAGTGCATACTTAGATTACAATAGTCTAATCTAAGTACACTACTCTCATTCTCCATTGTCTTTACAATAATTGTTTGATAACCGATATTCTAACCAGCAGTAATTAAGATAAGATAAGATATAAAATGTTTGTGTGGGCATTCCAAATGATACCCCAAGCTAAACCACCAAATTATTTATGTTAACTGTTTAGATTTTCTTCGCCTAATTTTTAATATCACATATGTATTACATCTCTTTGTCAAATGTGAAAGTATTTTGAGTTTTTTTAATCGATGGAAAGAGTGCTTGTTTTTGTTTAACACTTGCATTTTTGCCTCAGTGACAGTACGGAGCTGATCAGGCGTAACTGTGGATGTTACTTCCAGTGCTGTATCCGTTCGATTGACCAATCAGAGTGTGATTTTGAGGTTTGTATCTCTCACACTCCGCTCTGTTTATGCTTACGTCCGCCATATTGGATTTTCCACCTTCTTTTACGTACACCCACATCGTTTGTCATATTGACCGATCTTCTTCTAACGTACTTTTGCATATTCAGAAAGACGCACACCGCAACACCCCCCAATCCAATCAGTCATCGTATTTACAAGTAATTTTCTCAAGGAGACGTCGCATGATAACAAATGCTTTTCATCAGCCTGACATTTGTAACACTCAGAGGGTCCTTTCTAACGCATTCGAACACATCGTCAAATTTAATTTAGACCCGGCTGTCCCGAGCCAGTGGAGTTTGATTCATTATGTTACTGCTACTATGTAGAACATTGAAAGTACTCTTTATGGAGAAAAAGAGACTTCATGGTCAGATACTGGCTGAAGCGGATCGGAGCTCAATGCTCACGCTTTTTTCCCCAGACGTTTCTGAGCGCGCTCACTGCCACGCTCCCTCACATCCCCAGTACAGGCTGTACAGGACGTAGAGATGGCTACAGAGCGCCGCTCTCTTCATTTCTTTATATGTCAAGCTCCCCCCGAAGGCCAGCATCTCACATTAATTTGATGCCTTTTACAAGGCTGTGTACAGGCCTGTAGACCCCGGATCCTCTTTCATTCCGAGGACAGGTTTGATTACGCTTTTTAAGGCCGAACGTGACAAACTGCGCCCTGCCGTCGAGCGGACGCCCTCTCACACAGTAGCCCGGCGCACCCGCGACAGGCTTAATGGTGCGGTGGGTTTCGACCTTTTGGTGGAAAAGCTCTTTGCTGAACACTCGAGGTGGTGACCTGGCGTAGACCTGTCCAGGTCAAAGCATTGTGGCGCATGATTAAATTTGTCTCGGCTTCGGTGTGAATCCATTTTCTTTTCCGGATCACTCTGTACCCCTGCAATCTGATATACAATGTTGGATATGCAGGTGTGATGGTCTCTTCAATATTGTCCTGCTGGTAATTCCCTATTTTCTAACCCCCCCCCCCCCCCCCCCCCCCCATCCCCCCCACATCTCTCTCTTTTTCCATCCCACTTGCGAATTCAGCAGAAGTGTGCCCACACTGTTGCTCCGCCCCCTGCCATTGTGAGGTCACAGGCCCTGGATTGCGGAGGCTCAGGCTATCATTGGCTGGCTTTCCATTCCTCCAGTGGTCACTACTGAGGAAGAAAGCCTCCATTTTCTTTCCTCAATTCTAACCCCTACCCCTCAACACGCTCTCTCTTTCCATCGAACCCGGACCATGCTGGTGCTGCCTGGCCAACGGACACCGGCTCTGGTGTAGACCTCGAAAGGGAGGGATTCAGTCTCCAGGGAAGTCGCCGCGAGTCTCGTCGCACGCCAGTGACCCGTGCTCCATGCGCGCCTGTTCTGCTGCACACCACTAGGGGTCCTCCTCTGGACAGGAAGTGGTGGCCTGGCAGGAAGTGGAGACCTGACATGCCCTCCTTCGGTGGACGGCACGTATCCAGGGCAGCAGCTGTGGGTTAAGAACTGATTAAAAAGCTGTTAGGCAATCAAAATTTAGGAGAAAAACTTGGAAAAGCATTAAAAAAAAGAACATTTAGTGCACCCGCACTCCCCCCCTTGTCACCTGTCGGCGGCTCACTCTGCTCCGCCCCCTTCCCCGGGCCCCACCCCTATCAACCGTTGTCAGGGAGATGACGGAAGGCGCATATGGAGAGGCTCAGATCTTATTTCCCGGTTCGGGGGGCTTGAGTTATTACTGCACCTGCGGGACGGGGGACGGACGGGCAGAGGGGCTGATGGACCCCCCTGCAGTGAATATCAGGGTGAAAAAAAGAAAGAAATAATAAATGGGTGGTGATTAATGGTACAGATTTCATTAGGCAGCACAACAAAAGGTCAGGAGTTACAGATGCACCCTTCCCGGCGAGAGAAAATGCAAACGGCCGTAAGTATTCTTAGACACAATTAACCTTTCGCCCGGTCCTCGCTTGGAGGGAGGGGGCGGGGCCTGGAGCCCGAGCCACGGAGTCAGAGCGAGCGTTCAGACCCCCGCTGGTGCAGACGCTTTATTCCTCCCTCTCTCTCTCTCTCTCTCTCTCCCTTTCTCCCTCCTTCTCTCTCTGCCTCCCTCTCTCCTTTTCTCCCTCCCTCTCTCTCTCTCCCACTCTCTCTCTCTCACTCCCTTTCTCTTTCTCTCTCCTTCCCTTTCCTTGTCCATCTCCCTCTCTCTCTCACTCTCTACCTCTGTCCCTCTCTCTCACTCCCTCTCTCTTTCTCTCTCTCCCTCCCTTTCCTTCTCCATCTCCCTCTTCCTCTCTCTCTCTCTCTTTCACCCTCTCTCTACTTTCTCTCTCACTCTCTCTCTCCCTCCCCCCTCTCTCTCCCTATCCCTCCTTCACTGCTTCCCTTTCCCCTGTTTCCACCATGCTGATCTCCCTCTGTCTCTCACCCCCTTCTCTCCTTTTATCCCATTTCATTCATTTATCATCAGTCTCTTCATATCCTTCCCTCTCTCTCTCGCTCTGATTTTTTTTCGTAACTTTTTTTTGTTCTCTACTTTTTCAGTTTTGACGTTCTCTGGAAATCCACCGCTCTCTCTCCAATTCTTTTTTTAAATTTCTTTCTCTTCATATTTATCCCTCTACTTGATTCCCTCCGTTCTACAGGGAGGACATAATTATGAGACATCAGTGGTATCAGCTACCCCTGTCTCTAAGAGGTCAAGTGGCCCTTTAGAATGTCTTCAGTTGCCTACTGTTGTACTACTGAGCCTGTGTGTAATTAATCCAGAGAAATAGCCTCATATCAGATCATTGAGTATTGATTACAGTAATTGATTACAATTACAGGAAGTTATTTCCTAAGGGCATCTTGGTGCTTGTGGGTAAGTGGCATTTGTTCTTAAGCTAGAGCAGTAATGCCCACAATGCTTTCCAAATGACCACCAATGATTGGCTGAGGGATGTCCTGCAGAAGAGGGTTTCATACGGGTCTTCCCAGCCCACCTCATTAAGATCTGAAACGGTGAAAGGAGTGTTCCTCACACAAGGTCCCGATGCCCTGACACAATGTTGTCCAAATTGCCTTTCCCCCCATCGGCCCGTCCCGATACCCTGCCACAGTGCTGTCCAAACCCATCGGCCCATCCCGATACCCTGACACAGTGCTGTCCAAACCCATCAGCTTGTCCTGATACCCTGCCACAGTGCTGTCCAAACCCATCGGCCCGTCCCGATACCCTGACACAGCGCTGTCCAAACCCATCGGCCCGTCCCGATACCCTGACACAGCGCTGTCCAAACCCATCGGCCCGTCCCGATACCCTGCCACAGTGCTGTCCAAAGTCCCTTTCCCCCCACCGGGCCTCCGTCGCTCGCTGGAGATAATTCCTGTTTGCCCATCCAGCACAGCCAGCACGGCGGGGGGGCCCGGTTCTGCCATTTTCGAGGGCGGCTTTGATTGGACGAGCCGTCACAGACACAGCTCCGGCTCTCGGCAGTTAGCTTTTGACAGTTAACTGTAACAGCGGCTTTAAAAAAAAACCACACGACGGAGAAAGTGCTCCTAATGAAGCACATCTGGTTTTCACACCCGCCCACTCATCTCTCGAGCCACCCGCGAAGGCCGGGGGCCAGATTGGGGGAGCGGGAGGAAGTGTGAGGAGAGGAGGGGGCGTGGAGGGCGGGGGGTGAGGAGGACGAG
>NC_049213.1:3509518-3513773 GCF_013347855.1 Anguilla anguilla
TTAAAAAAAACTCACAGTGTTGCTGTTCGGAAACTACCGGCGTCTGTCGGAAGAGCACGGGAGCTTTGAGTGGCAGATGCACGTCGTTCACAACGTTAGCGCAAAGCTGCACGAGCCCAAACCGCGAGCACTTCTCCATAAGCACGCAATCAAAGGCGGGGCGATCCCGTCCGCGAAACAGCGGAGGCAGAAGCGTGTACCGCAGACTGCTGACGCGGCACATAAATAAAATACGGAGGAGCCGGTCAGCCGAGCTGTCAGAAACGTCCGAGGTCACAGACAACCCCCGTTTTTTCGCATTTTAATCACTCCGCGAGAAAATCGGCGGCATCGGATTTGAAAAGTCGTGCGCGAACCGTAAAACGAGAGCGGAGTGAATGATGAATGCGAAGCGCGGGCCAAGCGCAGTCGCAGCGCAGTCAAAACAATTAATAAGCAATGCGTCAAAAACGTCCGGGGAGAGCTTCTGGGGAAACTTTGCAAAACGCCGCGGCGCACTCCAGAAGGACAGCGGGTTTCTCTCAGCCGGAGGCTCCAGGCTGTCTGGGTTTACGACCCCAAGCCGGTCTGCAAACTTGACTCGACAAAAACTCCCTCTGGACTCCATTCCTGGTTTTAACTGTCTCTAAAACCAGACGCTGGGATGAGTCTCTGTTTATCTTCGGATACAATGCGTATTAAAAGTTTTTATAACTGTAAAAGACCCAAATCAGAAGTGCTAACGTAAAGTTTTCATTCATATTTAAAAATCCTCATACAACTGTGGCAACTGTTGTAAACGGAGTGGAAATGCATATAAAATCACATCTGGGTAATCCTAGATGTGGCCAACCCCATATCTCAAACACACAGGGAGCTCCATACCGTTTGGGACAAAGCAATATTTTTTCTTGATTTGGCTCTGTACTCCATAATTTTAGATTTAGAATTATTATGTATTGTTATTATTCATATGTGGTTAAATCTCAGCTTTTATTAAAAGGAGATTTTAATACATTTTGGTTTCACCATGTAGAAATAACAGGAGTTTTATACCTAACAAACCCACCACCCCCTCCATTTCAGGCTACCATACTGTTTGGCATAAATGTCTTTGCAGGTGTTTCTGATTAGTCAGGTGCGTTCAATTGCTTCTTTAGTACAGGTATAAGAGAGTTTTCCATATCTAGTCTTGATTCTAGGCTTTTGATTGCCTTTGGAGTCTGTTACTGGTGTTGGTCAGCATGAGGACCACAGTAGTGCCAATGGAAATCAAGGAAACAATTATGAGGCTGAGAAATAAAAGGAAAAAAAAGCAGTCAGAGACACAGGCCGAACCTTGGACTAATCAAAGTCAACTGTAAAATCATTAAGAAGAACGAGAGGACTGGTGAGCTGAGTATTCACAAACGGCCTGGTAGGCCAAGGAAGAGCTCTACAGTTTATGACTGAAGCACACACACAAATGGCATCCCAATATAAAACACTAATCTGTTTGTGAAATAAGAGACCGTGGCTTGCAATGCACAATACATTCTAATCTGAATTGAGAAATTTACTGAATAATAAAAATATATTTTAAAATAGACCAACTATACATACTTACATATCAGAATATAATCCAAATAATGTATGTTTAAGAAAAAGCAACATTATTGGCATGCGTTGGAAAGTATATCTGAAGTGCATCCATACAGTACATTCAAACACATTTTTCAGTGTGTTATAGTACTAACCTGTTTGTGAAATACAAAACAGTGACTTGAAATGTACAGTATGTATACAATACCGACTATATATACTACATTTTTCAAAAGATGCTAATTCAAGCACAAGGGTTCAATTTCTCCAAAAAACTGCACGTCTGCTCAGAGTCCCCACAGTACCAATGTGTTGTCTGACAACTGAGCTCCCATCTGTGCTTCTCTCCCTGTGCTTCATCTTCCATTCCCTCCCTCTTCCTCTTCCTCTCTCTCGAACCAGGAGCCATATGGGGAAGAGGAGCCCCATAGCTGTGCCCCCCCGATGAGGAAGAGGAGTCCCATAGCTTTGCCGCCCCCGATGAGGAAGAGGAGTCCCATAGCTTTGCCCCCCCCCGATGAGGAAGAGGAGTCCCATAGCTGTGCCCCCCCTGATGAGGAAGAGGAGTCCCATAGCTCTGCCCCCTTGATGAGGAAGAGGAGCCCCATAGCTTTGCCTCCCCCCCCCCTCCCCCGATGAGGAAGAGGAGCCCCATAGCTGTGCCCCCCCTGATGAGGAAGAGGAGCCCCATAGCTTTGCCTCCCCCCCCCCCCCCGATGAGGAAGAGGAGCCCCATAGCTTTGCCGCCCCCTGATGAGGAAGAGGAGCCCCATAGCTTTGCCCCCCCCGATGAGGAAGAGGAGCCCCATAGCTTTGCCCCCCCTGATGAGGAAGAGGAGCCCCATAGCTGTGCCCCCCCTGATGAGGAAGAGGAGTCCCATAGCTGTGCCCCCCCCCCCCCCCCCCGATGAGGAAAAGGAGCTTTGCCCTCCCTGTTCTGCTGTTCCTAATGGCAGGAGACACAGGAACAGAACTGTGCAGTTCACACAGCAATGATTCGAATGGCGCCAATTTCATTCTTCCAAACGTTTTCCCACCATCACAGAACAAACGACAGCAATCAAGGCACGACGGACCGAAACTCGCTGCATAGCGACGTCTGTAATCTGGAGGATCTGAAGGCCTGTAAGGCTGCTTTATTTAGCGGTATGATCCAGGCACCCACACCGCGCTGGTTCGGTCGGGCCTCGGGCCTCGGGCCCTCTCTCCTCTGGCTCCGCCCCCTCGCGCCCCGCCCGCCGCGGCGCTAATTGACGCGGACAGCCTCGGTTTAAGGCGCCGCTCGGGAAAGGTCCGCGGCGAAGGCCAGGCGACGGCATGCAGCCGGGGGGGTCGATATGCCGCCGCAGCTGAACTAACCGGATAAATTGGCGTTCCTAGAAAGGTCAGGCCTACCCGGGGAACGAGAGGCGGCTGACCCCTCCCACGCACCCCCCCACCCCCCCCCCCCCCCAAAACGCTCCCGCGCGGGTCCTTAATTGCCGCTCCCTCCTGGCCCCACCGCGCCGAGGACCGCCATCGGCACGTCCTGCCGCCAGGTCGCCAGATTCGGCGTCTCCGCCGTCGCTGAATCCGGAGATCACACAAATCCATACGACCTTCTCAGGCTTTCCGTGTGCGCTGCGCATTGTGTCTGACTGGACTTAAGGGAATTAAAGGGGATGTTATTCGACCGAAGCTTGAGCAGCTTCTGTCCTGACGATTTCTCACTTACTGTAGATTCTTACGCGCCCTTTTCATTTTCGAATGAAAGATAATTGGCGAAGAGGCTTGCGTACGAGAATGCTTTCACGCAATATGTCCTCTTCTGTTTCTGTCAATACCAAAATTCCACCCGGCATCTACCCGCATGGAATATACTGCTTGTATAAGCTACCCTGCTTTTATAAGCTGTGAGACATGCTGTGAGACAGACCTTGCATATACAGTGTAGATTCTCATACATTTTTTTTTTTCCAATCTGTTTTCAGATGATGAAGGAGAAGATGAGGTCTCATTTTCCCGTGATTGTCCCGCTCTGCGCGCGCGGGGGGATCGGATTCGCTCTGTGCGCCTCGGATCCGAAACGCCGGGGCCTTCGGGGGGCCAATCGGAGACGAGCGCGGCTGAGAGATTGTGTCGGGTCGCGGTCCGTCGGGTCCTCTCCGCGCGGCGCGCTCATCCATCTCGATTTGCTCCGAGCCGACGCCCGGGCTCCGCCCCTCCCTCGCTGCGGAGTCTCTTCAGCTCCTCAGGGCTGCTCTCAGATCGCTCTCCTCTCTTACGCTCCTCCCTCGCTCCGGAGTCTCCTCAGCTCCTCAGGGCTGCTCCTCAGGGCTGCTCTCAGATCGCTCTCCTCTCTTACGCTCCTCCTCGGCCTCGCCGCTTCGCTCCGCGCTCTAATCGCGGGACCTGCCGCCTGCCGCTCTCCGAAAAGGTCAAAGGGCAAACGGGAGGTGTCACACGCGAGCGTCCCGATCCGGGGCGTCCGGGCCGTGAGTCACGCAGCCCGCCTTCCTCTGACGCCCGTCACCCGAAAAGGGCGGCGCCCCACCCGCGGGCACCTCTCTGTCCCTCCGCCTCGGCCGTCACCCCTTGTTTGGGCGGCCCACCCGTCCCAGGATGTCACCTGTCGCTCCCTTTCCCGCCTCTGCGGTCTCTTAGCTGCCCATCGTGTCCGATGATGACGCTTGCTCCGGGGGGGGGGCGGGGGGGG
>NC_049213.1:3513873-3521373 GCF_013347855.1 Anguilla anguilla
TGTGATGGATTGGCTTCAGCACCTCCTGTGATCCTGCCCAGGATAAGTGGGTATAGACAATGGATGGATGGATGGATAGACTCACACTGCACTTGATTTGAGGACAGTTCATTGGGGCGTGTCCCTGCTCCTGAGGCATCATGGGACAGCGGTGTCCTGGTGGACCTGGTTGTTTTGTTCCTGACGGGGAGCGCCGCTTTGGGAATGAACGCAGCTGCAGAACCGCCCATGTGACACACAGCCCACAGTTCTGATTGGTCCCTTGTGCTGTTCCTGTGTATCACAGCGACCAATGCGGGGTGGCATTCGTGCACTGCTTTGAAGCATCATTTTTAAACTGAAAGACTGCTGTTGGGGACACTTTACTGGAACTATATGCCATAAAGCCCCAATGAAGCAGTCATAAGCATGACATAGTACCCATCACAGCCAGCTATGACAACCTAGTGCAGCTCACGGCAAATATAACGTCACTGTGTGTACAAAGTTTACAATACAGATACATGGCATATACTGTATGTGTGAACACATGTATATGCATATGTGTATGTATGTGTGTGTGTGTATGGTCATTTTTTTGTGCACGTGTGTGTGCATTGTTTTGTGTGAGTATGTGTGTGTGTGTGTGTGTGTGTATGCGCGTGCATGTATGTTAGCATTGTCCATATGTGTATGCGTGGGTGCATGTGTGGACATTTGTTTTGTGCGTGTGTGTGTGTGTATTGTTTTGTGTGTGTGTGTGTGTGTGTGTTTCTGTGCCAGTGTGTGACATTACCTGATGCAGGGGAATGGATGTTATCATTTGCATATTGTGTTTGAAGTTTGCAAAATCCGTTCAGAGTGTATCGCAAAAAAGCAGGTTTATTGCGAGGAGTGGCTCAAGTCAGAGCAGCAGTGCAGTAACACACACACAGTAACACACAGAGCAGCAACAACATGGTGCACAGCCACACAACTGCATCTGAGCAGCTATACAGCAGTTATTCAACAGCTAAACGGCAGTTATAACTCAGTTATACAGTAGCTATAAGGCAGCTGTACTGCAGTTATAACTCAGTTATACAGTAGCTATAAGGCAGCTGTACTGCAGTTATAACACAGTTATACAGTAGCCATAAGGCAGCTGTACTGCAGTTATAGTTCAGATATACAGTAGCTATAAGGCAGCTGTACTGGTTATAACTCAGTTATACAGTAGCTATAAGGCAGCTGTACTGCAGTTATAACTCAGTTATACAGTAGCTATAAGGCAGCTGTACTGCAGTTATAACTCAGTTATACAGTAGCTATAAGGCAGCTGTACTGCAGTTATAACACAGTTATACTGTAGCTATAAGGCAGCTGTACTGCAGTTATAACTCAGTTATACAGTAGCTATAAGGCAGCTGTACTGCAGTTATAACACCGATATAATGTAGCTATAAGGCAGCTGTACTGCAGTTATAACTCAGTTATACAGTAGCTATAAGGCAGCTGTACCGTTATAACTCAGTTATACAGTAGCTATAAGGCAGCTGTACTGCAGTTATAACTCAGTTATACAGTAGCTATAAGACAGTTGTACTGCAGTTATAACACAGATATACTGTAGCTATAAGGCAGCTGTACTGCAGTTATAACTCAGTTATACAGTAGCTATAAGGCAGCTGTACCGTTATAACTCAGTTATACAGTAGCTATAAGGCAGCTGTACTGCAGTTATAACGCAGTTATACAGTAGCGATAAGGCAGCTGTATTGCAGTTAT
This sequence comes from Anguilla anguilla, assembly GCF_013347855.1. Classification (NCBI taxonomy): domain Eukaryota; kingdom Metazoa; phylum Chordata; class Actinopteri; order Anguilliformes; family Anguillidae; genus Anguilla; species Anguilla anguilla. Next base: position 3,515,620 of record NC_049213.1, read on the forward strand.
AACACATATACAGTAGCTATAAGGCAGCTGTACTGCAGTTATAACTCAGTTATACAGTAGCTATAAGGCAGCTGTACTGCAGTTATAACACAGTTATACAGTAGCTATAAGGCAGCTGTACTGCAGTTATAATTCAGATATACACTAGCTATAAGGCATCTGTACTGGTTATAACTCAGTTATACAGTAGCTATAAGGCAGCTGTACTGCAGTTATAACTCAGTTATACAGTAGCTATAAGGCAGCTGTACTGCAGTTATAACACATTTATACAGTAGCTATAAGGCAGCTGTACTGCAGTTATAACTCAGTTATACAGTAGCTATAAGGCAGCTGTACTGCAGTTATAACTCAGTTATACAGTAGCTATAAGGCAGCTGTACTGCAGTTATAACTCAGTTATACAGTAGCTATAAGGCAGCTGTACCGTTATAACTCAGTTATACAGTAGCTATAAGGCAGCTGTACTGCAGTTATAACTCAGTTATACAGTAGCTATAAGGCAGCTGTACTGCAGTTATAATTCAGATATACAGTAGCTATAAGGCATCTGTACTGGTTATAACTCAGTTATACAGTAGCTATAAGGCAGCTGTACTGCAGTTATAACGCAGTTATACAGTAATGATAAGGCAGCTGTATTGCAGTTATAACACATATACAGTAGCTATAAGGCAGCTGTACTGCAGTTATAACTCAGTTATACAGTAGCTATAAGGCAGCTGTACTGGTTATAACTCAGTTATACAGTAGCTATAAGGCAGCTGTACTGCAGTTATACAGCAGTGAGAACTGCCCTGCTCTCTGCCAATCATATAAGGCACTTTGAGGACAATCAAAGGTGATCACTGAATTTTACACCAATTCGGCTTTCTGATCTGAGACTGAGATCGAGATGGCGGGAATCACAGGGAAGGCGTGGCCAATGAGGGTATGATGCTGCAAAAAGAACCAAACCAGACCAATGGAATGGCATCCCTGGGTAGATTTTGAGGAGAGTGACAGAACAGGGGGGCGGGGCTTGACCAGGGAGAGCCACAAACTCAGGAGAGAATCGACACAAATCTCAAACACATGCAGACCCACACCACCGTTACACAATACAATCTCACATAGCAGTGAAGGCAACGGACCTTCAGTAAACTATCGCTCAAATTCCAGGTTAAATAAAATAAAGGGGAGAAAACTATGTCGCATGAGGGGTGTGTCTGCACACTTTCTAACAAGCTATGATGCGGGGACGCCTGTCAAGATGTTGTAGCTTTGCAGATTTTATGTTTTATTTTAGAGGGGGTGGCAAAATGATTTTAATTTATCTGGACCACCTGCACTACACACCATACAGGGTCAGATACACCAGTGTTTTCTAACCGGTGTGCCGTCAGGCGAGGTTAGGTGTGCCGTGTGAAAAATCCTTTAAAAAATGTTTTAATGTTCAAATGAATCAAAAAAATTAAATGAACAAATCCCATTCACTAAAGCCAAAATAAATGTCATTAAAATGCCTATCGCTTAATTAAAACCCCAAAAGAACACCTAGGCCTACTGTTGGCGCGTCACATCAACGTCAGTACGTCGCTCGCGGTTTTTTTCTTTTGAGAGCGCTGCGCCATGAGATTCTGTAAATTTGGAAAGTGTGCCGCGGAAGGAAAAAGGTGGGGAAACGCTGAGATGCACACACAGCGGGTTCACATAAAGATCCAGGACGATGCAAAGCAAAGGGGGGAACCTCCATTGATGCGCAGTAATCTCCCCCCTGATGGGGACAGCGGCCGCAGCAGAAAGTATTTACACAGCTCATCTGCAGCAGCGATGTTCCCACGGTCCGTTTGGCATGGCGCTCGCGAAAACGCGAGCCATTGATTTATTCGCTAATGCAGCCGTTTGAAGGGTTTGATCGTCCCTCTGGGCCCGTCCAATCAGGAGGCAGCGGTGGGTGTGCAAGCGGTGTGAGTGAGTGTTTGTGTGAGTGAGAGTCTGTCTGTGTGTGTGTGTGTGTGTGTGAGTGTGAGTGTGTGTGAGAGAGTGTGTGTGCATGTATGTGTGTGTGTGTGAGTAGGTCAGTGTATGTGTGTGTGTGTGAGAGTGTGTGTGAGAGTGTGTGTGTGTGTGTGTGTGTGAGTAGGTCAGTGTGTGTGTGTGTGTGTGTGTGTGTGTGTGAGAGAGAGAGAGAGTGTGTGTGTGTGTGTGTGTGTGTGTGTGTGTGAGTGTGTGTGTGTGTGTGTGTGTGAGTAGGTCAGTGTGTGTGTGAGAGTGTGTGTGTGTATGTGTGAGAGAGAGAAAGAGTGTGTGTGTGTATGTGTGTGTGTGTGTGTGTGTGTGTGTGTGTGTGTGAGTGTGTGTGTGTGTGTGTGTGTGAGTAGGTCAGTGTGTGTGTGAGAGTGTGTGTGTGTATGTGTGAGAGAGAGAAAGAGTGTGTGTGTGTATGTGTGTGTGTGTGAGAGTGTGTGTGTGTGTGTGCGTGCATCTCCTCAGGACCGAGCGGAGGGTGACTGGGTGAGAGCTGTCGAGTGTGTGGCGGAGCTTCATGGCAAACTTCCGGAGTCAAAATTCCGCCAGACTGCACTGGAGGACCCTCTGGTGGTTCTGGGTGTGGAAGGTTCCGGTCCAGGGTTTGGTTCCAGTCCGGCGGGAGTCAGAGGTACCGGTCCAGGGTTTGGTTCCAGTCCGGCGGGAGTCAGAGGTTCAGGTTCAGCTTTTGGTTCCAGTCCAGGGGGGTCCGATGTTCAGGTTCAGCTTTTGGTTCCAGTCCAGGGGGGTCAGAGGTTCAGGTTCAGCTTTTGGTTCCAGTCCAGGGGGGTCCGATGTTCAGGTTCAGCTTTTGGTTCCAGTCCAGGGGGGTCAGAGGTTCAGGTTCAGCTTTTGGTTCCAGTCCAGGGGGGTCCGATGTTCAGGTTCAGGTTTTGGTTCCAGTCCAGGGGGTCAGAGGTTCAGGTTCAGGTTTTGGTTCCAGTCCAGGGGGTCAGAGGTTCAGGTTCAGGTTTTGGCTCCAGTCCAGGGGGGTCAGAGGTTCAGGTTCAGGTTTTTGTTCCAGTCCAGGGGTCAGAGGTTCAGGTTCAGGTTTTGGTTCCAGTCCAGGGGGTCAGAGGTTCAGGTTCAGGTTTTGGTTCCAGTCCAGGGGGGTCAGATCTCTTGCAGCAGGTTGGCGGGAAAGAAACCCAGCTTCCGCCCGGTGCTGACTTTCAGATACCCATTCACCTCCTCCCCCTTTTTCACAACGATCTGGAGAGAGAGAGCAGGAGGTGTGAGTGTGTGTATGTATGAGTGTGTGTGTGTGTGTGTATGTGTGTGCGCATGTGTGTGTGTGTGTGCACATGTGAGTGTGTGTGCGTGTGTGTGAGTGTGTATGCGTGTGTGTGCGCGTATGCGTGTGTGCATGTGCGTGTGTGTGTGTGTGTATGAGTGTGTGTGCACATGTGAGTGTGTGTGTGTGTGTGTATGAGTGTGTGTGCGCATGTGAGTGTGTGTGTGTGTGTGTGTATGAGTGTGTGCACGCGTGAGTGTGTGTGTGTGTATGTGGGTACGCATGTGAGTGTGTGTGTGTGTGTGTGTGTGCACATGTGAGTGTGTGCGTGTGTGTGTGTGTATGAGTGTGTGTGCACATGTGAGTGTGTGTGTGTGTATATGAGTATGTGTGCACGTGTGAGTGTGTGTGTGTGTGTGCGTGTGCGGTGGGGAGGATTAATTTGAATGATAAAATCTTAAATAAATTTGCGACCATAATGCAACGAAATCAGCATACACAAATAGGGAGTAATTTATTAAACCATGCATCCCATTTAATATAAATATAACATGTTCAAACTAATACTTATAATTTACCTCTGTCTTGATTATACAGGTTTTGTTTTTATCATATCGTCACATTCTTCTAAAGTGTATTGAAAGCATTTTATTATTATTATTATTATTATTATTATTATTATTATTATTATTATTATTATTATTGTGGAACATGCTTTTCTGGAAAATTTCAGGAGTCTGCATGGAGTATTATTAGCATTTATAGAGTAAAAGTGCCTGAAATAAGTGATTGACCCAAGTCGAGATACTCTGCCAGGGGCGCAGATGGTGTGGGGCGGGGGGGTGGGGGGGGATACTTCCCCCTAGTTTCATAGGGACCCCTATCCGTCCCCCCGGATCAGGGTAGTTGTACAAACTTAAAAGTTGAGACCTTTCTTTTGCTCCCATTTTGGTCCCCCCCCCCGCTTCAAAAATCTCTCCTGCGCCCCTGTACTCTGCTCATCCACACGGAAATGCTGGCCTCAGAGCAGGGTGTGCTCACCTGGTCTTTCTTGAGCGTGATCTGCCCCATCTCCCGGTTTCCCACGAAGGAGCGCGTGACCTTGTACACCCTCTCGCCCGCGCGCACGCGGATGATGTAGTTGGCGGGCAGGAAGCCGGTCTTCTCCCCGATTTTGCCCTGAAACGAAGGCCAGGCGCGCTTTAGGCTAGAACGACGAAGGCGCCGCTTGAATGAAACACTCATATGCGCAGCTCTCCCCTGTGCTGCAAGGGGAAAGATGCTGAGAGAGATTCATGACTCAGCGTTTAAAACATATTTAAAATTCTTGTCAGTTGGAGGAAAATAATTAGTCACTGCACAACAGAGACGTGCAAAATTAATGTGATGTGGTGTTAGGGATTGGGGCACTGTGTGTGTGCATGTGTGTGTGTGTGTGTGTGTGTGAGAGAGAGAGAGTATGTATGTGTGTGTGTGAGAGAGAGAGAGAGAGAGAGAGAGAGAGTGTGTATGTGTGTGTGTGTGTGTGTGTGTGAGAGAGAGAGAGAGAAAGTGTGTGTGTGTTTCTGTTGCTGAGAAAACTCACCCTCCACCACTCCTCATTAGAGTCATCAATCACTGTGATCCTGTCTCCAGGACTGAAAACACACACACACACACACAAACAAACAAGAAACTCATTTTACACTGAACAAATATTATAAAGGGAAAAACAAACAATTCAAAGACAGATAGCTTTTGTCCACAGAGATGTAAGGCTAAAATAACACACAGACAGCCAGGCTGACTGACTGACTGGCAGGCAGACCGACTGCAGCTGAGCAGAAAAGACTTAGTGCTGATGGAGATATGCACTAAGAACCTGAAAGGATAACACTGGCACGTTTCAGAAAAGATGATGTAAAAACACACATGGGGAGGCAAGGACTCACTGGAGCTCCAGGTCGTCTTTCTCTACGGCCTTGAAGCGGTACAGAGCCAGATAGTAATGGGACTGAGAAAACACGCCAAGCTTCCCAGGCTGAGGCTTCTTACTCTGAAAAACAGAAACCCAAAATCATTACTGTCAGACCCAAACAGAGCTCTCTGAGGTTTCTTACTCTGATAAAACCCCAAAATCATTTCTGTCAGACCCAAACAGAGCTCTCTCAGGCTTCTTACTCTCATAAAACCCAAAATCATTACTGTCAGACACAAACAGAGATCTCTGAGGTTTCTTACTCTGAAAAAACCCAAAATCATTACTGTCAGACCCAAACAGAGCTCTCTGAGGCTTCTTACTCTGATAAAACCCCAAATCATTACTGTCAGACCCAAACAGAGCTCTCTGAGGCTTCTTACTCTGATAAAACCCCAAATCATTACTGTCAGACCCAAACAGAGCTCTCTGAGGCTTCTTACTCTGAAAAAACCCCAAATTATTACAGTCAGATACACACAGAGAACACTGAGGTTTCTTAATCTGAAAAAACCCAAATCACTATAGTCTACATTACTGATTTCTGTGCTCA
>NC_049213.1:3526373-3648873 GCF_013347855.1 Anguilla anguilla
AAACAGACAGACAGACAGCCACAGACAAACAGGCAGACAGACAGACAGACAGACAGCCACCAACAGACAGATAGACAGATGGACAGAAGTCCCCTGTAGCACACAATGTGGCCAGCTGCTTCTTTTCACACTGAAGCCAGGCTGCACAGACGTGAGCTGGAGGGAGACTCTTCACATGCAGCCTTAGCAAGCAGAGTGAGCCCAATTGACCAGCGGGGGTCACTAGAGAGCAACTGGATGCACAGGGAGTCCAACCGTAGACTCCCATAAAAGACTAAAGATGTTCTCACACTGCTACCTGGTACTAAATCATTACATATATACTGTAGTATACTCATCCTGGCTCCTGTTAGTCTTCAAAATAACATAACAATAGACTTTTCATTTTATCACTTACAACTAATACTAACTGGAGGACTAATTTACTTGACATTGACACTCTGTGACGTTAAAGACGTGGACATGCGGGGCTCTGCGGAGGTAAAACATCAGAAGAAGAGCGCGTCCCGTCATCCGCCGCAGAGCCGCGGGGTTTCAGGGGCACGCGGGCGGGTCACTGCTGTAACGGCGGAAGCGGACTCACGATCTTCCCGAAGCACCTCTGGAACTCCACATAGGACTGGCACTGGTGGTGGATGTTGGTCTTGCAGTTCTTACATCTCAGAGCAAATTTGTTATTGACTGGAGGAGGGAGCAAGAAAAAAAAGATTTCATTAGATTATTATTATTATTATTATTATTATTACTGAAGTAAACTTCACATTATTGTTAATTATCCAAATCTTTTTCATTGATTTATTTATATGCTTCTTGCGTGTAATCCTGAATATGATTCTCATCATGATGTTTTAAAAAAAAAAATTGTTTAATGGGGCCAATACACTATAACATCAACACTTCTGCAGGTGTGTCTGTGTAAGAGCGCCACCTTTCATCTGTAGTCTGTAAGCAAATAAAATATCACCTCGAAACAATAATAATAATAATGTAAATAAAGCAAAAGTATATAATAAAGAGAACAGGCAATTCACCCATCTAGAGCAGGGGGTATTCAGCACTGACTCACTAAACTCTGTGCATCTCAGGCGCTATGGAAACCGAGACAATCAACGCTGCGTTTTAGCACAGACACTGTGCACAGCGTTGACACAACGGTTCACTGTGCTTTCGGCATTTTCAAACCAAGTGAAACAATACATGCAAAAGCACATTCACCGTTAAAAAGAAATGTAATGTAACTAGAAAAGCACAGTGATAATTAAAAGAAGCACAATAACAGTGAAAGATGAACAAAGGGCTTTTATCTTTGACTCGGGAAGAGCTTTATTATTGGATTGGAGATGAAAATGTGTGCTATAGGGGGTTAAAACTGTGGCAGTATAATCGGGCCCACCGTGCCTTGCTTTAAATATAATTAATGCATGTCAAAAAAGAACAAAAGTGTGAATAACTTTTCGTCACCAAAAGACAAAAACGATCTCGTTTTAGATACGTTCTACAATTGGTAATAGCAGGCTTATGAAATCTTTTTAACGCACAGCTCAAAACTCAGGCTTGGATCAAAAATACAGGATCCAGGAGGCAGGTATCACGCTGGCGAATTAAAAATGTGCAAGCAGACAAAACTCTGGATGAGAACACACAGGTGGTGATTCCTCTACCTCAGCTTAAACACACCATAGATGTGATAAAGAGAAAGACTTTCAGCATCAAGTTCTCCCTGAATCTGCTTGCAGAGACCAGGTAAGGCGACAGGAAATAAAAATGGCGACAGGAAATAAAAATGGGGGGAGGAAATAAAAATGGGGCTGGAAATAAAAATGGGGGGAGGAAAAGTGGCCGCCCCCTTCCACAGATGCGCTGCACTAATCACAGAGTGTGCTGGTAATAAGACTGGTGGATACCGTTCAAGCCATACAATATACACCAATCCCTGGTGGCCTATTCATTTTCTATCAGACTACAGCCGATGTTGCACAGAGTGGAGTCAGAGGAAGACCTTTCTTATGCATACGCTTTGGCATGCAGTCCACGGGCACCTGATTGACCAGCAGGGGGCACTGAGGAGCAATGCGACACGGACCCGTAACTGACTGAATTCTCCCTGTGCCCTGGGCAACACAATGGCAAACTGTGTAACCCTGGGCAACACAATGGCCAACTGTGTAACCCTGGGCAACACAATGGCCAACTGTGTAACCCTGGGCAACACAATGGCCAACTGTGTACGTGTCCTGTGGAGCTACCAGCCCCAGTCAGCACCGGCGCAGCCCAGACCCAGTCCCAGATCACGCAGCTCATCTCTGCGCTACGGCCTGGCACCTTAGCCGAATGCGCCACCCAGCAGCCACTCGCGGACGGCAGGACTCACGGACGATCATGCGCGCGCACACGTCGCAGAACTTGGGCTTCTTGCAGTAGTGGTCCTTAAACTTGTGCGGCTTGTCGTTCACCGGCTTCACCGGCTCGGCGGGGGGGGGCTCCTCCTTCTCCTCTTCCTCAACCTCTTCGTCGTAGATGAAGTACACCTGACAGGGGAGGGGCACCACTTTAAACACACGTGCGTGAAGTATACATTTGTGGAGGCGCGTTTCACATTAAGTAGAGTCTTGCTCATCTCTTTTGTATTCTGTGGGTTTTATGCCTGTGTGATACCGAAGCTACCCAACACCACGCTGACTGCAGGTCTCACACACAGTGATTTCAGGAGGTGTTCTGTTGCTAGGCAGGCTTTAGAGTATTTCTGCCCATTCTGAGCGGAGATACAGGACAAGGGCAGAGAGGCCACAGGCTGTGTGCTGAGGGAGTACATTTTTACCCAGAAGGCTTGTTACTAAAAAAAGCCTCATTCTTCAGCAAGGCACTGCAGTCTGACAGCCTCTCCTGTTATTGAGCGCTTAGCAGAGGCTAACACAGGTAGTCCTGGCTAACACAGGTAGTCCTGGCTAACACAGGTAGCTCTGGCTAATACAGGTAGTCCTGGCTAACACAGGTAGTCCTGGCTAACACAGGTAGTCCTGGCTAACACAGGTAGCTCTGGCTAATACAGGTAGTCCTGGCTAACACAGGTAGCTCTGGCTAACACAGGTAGTCCTGACTAACACAGGTAGCTCTGGCTAATACAGGTAGTTCTGGCTAACACAGGTAGCTCTGGCTAACACAGGTAGTCCTGGCTAACACAGGTAGCCCAGGCTAACACAGGTAGTCCTGACTAACACAGGTAGCTCTGGCTAACACAGGTAGTCCTGGCTAACACAGGTAGCCCAGGCTAACACAGGTAGTCCTGACTAACACAGGTAGCCCTAACACAGGTAGCCCAGGCTAACACAGGTAGTCCTGACTAACACAGGTAGCCCTAACACAGGTAGCTCTGGCTAACACAGGTAGTCCTGACCTGACTAACACAGGTAGCCCTGGCTAACACAGGTAGTCCTGACAAACACAGGTAGTCCTGGCTAACAGAGCCCTTCTTCTCCTGCTGGGCCACGCCAGGGGGCGTCCAGGCCTTCTCTGGTCCTGTCTGACCGTGTCTGATTGTGTCTGACCCTGTCTAACCATGTCTGACCCTGTCTGATTGTGTCTGATTGTGTCTGACCTTGTCTAACCATGTCTGACCATGTCTGACTGTGTCTAATCGTGCCTAATCGTGCCTGACCGTGTCTGATCATGTCTTACCATGTCTGACCCTCTCTGACCATGTCTGACTGTGTCTGATCGTGCCTAATCGTGTCTGACCGTGTCTGATTGTGTCTAATCATGTCTGGTCCTCTCTGACCGTGTCTGGCCCTGTCTGACCGTGCCTGGCCCTCTCTGACTGTGTCTGTGGTCATTTTTGGCTAATGACAAAGTTCAGGCTGGAACCATTGATGTTAACTTCGCCATTCAAATCAGTGACCCTGACAGAAGAGGTGTACTTAAAAGGGCCAGTGTCCCACGAGGGTTTGACAGCCTCCCCTGGCATGTGCGTGAACACACAGCCCCCCCACCCACCCCCCCCACCCCCGTGCCTCCAAGTTCAGAGTGTCCTTCTCCAGCTGCTCCTATTTTAATTGCCTCGGCGCCAATTACAGATTCAGCCTCCCCTTTCTCTCATCTGCGATTCGGGGATTTAAAGCACCGCCCGGCTCTCTGGGCCTGGGCCTCTCTGGGCTAACATCACTGTTATTTTCAGACGTGGTCTTTGAAGTGCGCTGAGCAGCCTGTTCCCGAGCTCCAGCTACTCCACAGACGACTCCCTTACAAAGGCGCTCATTAGCATTTATTTATCTTACACCAAGTCTTTCTGCTGTCAGTCACCGAATTAATACAAGGGTTCATAAGAGCTGATAATGACAAGACGGCGACCTTTCAAATTAAATTATGGATTTGAACAGCAGCGGATTTAAATGATTTCATTGATTGAGAGAGCTGTTTTGAATGCTGAAGGGTTAAGTGGATTATTATTTTTATCACACTGCATTTGAAAAGACGAGGCATTGTGAGAAGGGTGATTTTGCAATGTGTCCTCTCTGGGCAAAAAACGAAAGACACAAATACATACAATACAACCCCCCCCCCCCCCCCCCAAACAAACACACACACACACATACTCTCTCTCTTTCTCTCTCTCTCTCTCTCTTCTCTCCTGCTCTCTCTCTATCTCTCTTTTCATTTGTTCTCTCTCTCTTTCTCTCCCTCTCCCTCTTTCTCTCCCTTTCTCCTTGATGGTTCGGCCATAAATCACGTAATGCAGTTTCAGACTGAGAAATGCTGGTTCAAAGGAAACAAGACTGGAAATTTAAAAAAAAATACGAAATAATGTTATTGAGTAAATTTTTACAAAAAGAACACTTAACAAATATAACCACTGTTTCCATAAAACGCGTTACTAGTTGGTTGAGCACTTCACTCTGAATCTGAAATAGACTGCGGTAGCCATTCTGAAACTCGATAGTTCGTACTTAAGACATTAAACTGTACCGTTAGTTGAAGACACTTCGGTACGAGCTGGTCTTTAGGGAACAATAGCAAGCTCAGGGCTCAGGAACGCCCACACACTGCCCCTGGTCAACATTACACATGCACCCCATACCGTACATGTTCTCCTACATTTACCACCTTTGCTACATCTCAACAATACATTACATGGACTTTAACTGCAATGCGTGTCATGAAGTTATGTGAGTATTAACTGGCATCTGTAGCTACAGACCACACACCTGTTGCAGTAGCATTAACAGTCATCTGTAGCTACAGACATATAGCTCACCAGAGGAATCCATCTCATCCCTTCTCCCGTAAGCATAGGAAAAGGAGTAATCCTATCCTACCCCAAGCCTCAGTTAATTTCCTCAAGCCTTCTTCTCTCTCTCATCTGTCCATCTTTGTCCCCTCCACCACCACCAAACTCCCTCTCTGCCACACATACACCCGCACTCTTTCTCTCTCACACACAGATATACACACTCTCTCTCTCTCACACACACACTCTCTCTCACACACACATACACTCTCTCTCTCTCTCTCTCACACACACACACACACACACTCTCTCTCTCTCTCTCACACACACACACAGATATACACACTCTCTCTCTCTCTCGCACACACACACACACACACATATACACACACACACACACTCACACACACACACACACACACACACTCTCTCTCTCTCTCTCACACACACACACAGATATACACACTCTCTCTCTCTCTCACACACACACACACACACACACACACACACACACACTCGGCATCACATCAGCGGGGAATGAAGCAGGCTCTTTAAATAGCGCTGAACAGAGACTCATAAAACTCAAAGCAGTGGCTTGCGGAAAGTGCCTTTGCATTATATTTAGGAGCGGTTCCAGACACGGTTAGCCTGCCAATCCCAGATTCAGAGCCATAACTCAGCACATGCCTCATTTAGAGCACAATACAGTGTTTGTTTTTCCACTCACGCAGCTGGTTATTGGCCCAGACCACCAGTGATAACGCAGTGATTGGACATCTCCCGCTCATGCAGCTGGTTATTGGCCCAGACCACCAGTGATAACGCAGTGATTGGACATCTCCCGCTCACGCAGCTGGTTATTGGCTCAGACGGCCGGTGATAACGCAGTGATTGGGCATCCCCCTCTCATGCAGCTGGTTATTGGCTCAGACGGCCGGTGATAACGCAGTGATTGGACATCTCCCGCTTGAGTGCTAAACCGATCAAAATCACACATCCACCCCTGAATCTTATTTGTGGCTTTCTGAAGTTGTAGAAGGAGAGAGCAGGCGATTGGCTGAGGCTGGCCGTGAGAGTGCGATGCGATTGGACGCCTCGCGGCTCACCGTGTTGTCCTCCTCTTTCACCACGTTGTCCGGAGCTGGCGGGTTGTCATGGATGTCCAGAGAGTCCTTATCGTCCAGCCTGAAACGCAGACCCAGCATGCAAAGCGTCAGGCAGCCAGAGGGAGGCAGGTAAGCTCGCAGGAACAGGTGTGCACAAAACACAGCTACTTACACCAAGCGCACAGCCGAACACCGCATACACCCAGCAAATTCATTTTAGACTAGTACCGTCCAAACCCGCGTCAAATATGACCAAACTGAGATCAAATATGCCCAAACCAAACTGGGTCAAATATGACCAAACCTGGGTCAAATATGTCCAAACCAAACTGGGTCAAATATGTCTCTACCTGCGTCAAATATGTTGACCTAAGCCAAAAATATGTATAGACCTTGTTTGCCATAAACCTGGATTATTCATAATTACTTCATTACCTCCTTTCACCATAAACAGGCTCAGGAACAGCCCCCGTGTGGAAACAGGCTTATCCCAGCAGGAGGGCTGTTCTGAAATCATCTCGTGTGTCATCCTCCACAATTAGCAGCACGCTGGAGGTGAACTATGATCAATGTGTAGGGTACGCGGCCCCCCTGCCCCGTGCCCCCTCCCCCCTCCCCGATCAATTCCCCCTGCCCTGCATGCCAGGGGGCAGGAAGGACTGTGACATCAAAGCAGGCTGAGAAAGGGGGTCGACAGACACCCCCCCCCCCCCCCCCACCCTCCCTGGCAGCCGCCAAGACCCGTATTTCCGCCAGAAACAGTTTGCCTCGTGATGCGTGCCTGTAGCCGAATTGCGATTGGTTTCTGCATGCCTGTGGCTGAATTGAGAACAGTTCCTGCATGCCTGAGGCTGAATCGTGATTGGCTGTCCACAGCAGCTGTGTCCTGGCAAAATTCCAGGGGTTTCCAGTACACACGGGCAGGGGTAGTAATGGTTCCTGCCGAGCACACCTTCGGGGTGAGTTGTTTTTGTAAAAATAAACACGAACCTATTTTTTGTTATTAATTTAACTAAAAGCATTTTTCATGTCTTTTTTCATGTTTATAAACTTATTATGATATATTATCACTCACAGACAAGGATAGAGACCAGAATATTGAACCCCATTAAACCCGATGCTTAGCAATACCCCAAGATCTTCTGCCTGTCTTTACAAGAACGGACTTCTGTCAGCAAAAGTAAGTAAATAAAATAAAAATCAACCGAAGTCTTTCAAAACACTAAAAACCCGTCTCCAGTAAAACTGAGCTGGAAGCTTCTGATCTGCAACAGGACTCGGGTCTGACACCTCCGGCCCAAACCTGGCCCTACCCCGGCCCAATCCCAGCACAAACCTGACCCAATCCCAGCACGAACCCGACCCAATCCCAGCCCAAACCTGGCCCAAACCCAGCCCAAACCCAGCCAAATCCCAGCCCAAACCCAGCCCAAACCCAGCCCAAACCCAACCCAAACCTGGCCCTACCCCAGCCCAATCCCAGCACAAACCTGACCCAAACCTGGCCCTACCCCGGCCCAATCCCAGCACAAACCTGACCCAATCCCAGCACGAACCCGACCCAATCCCAGCCCAAACCTGGCCCAAACCCAGCCCAAACCCAGCCAAATCCCAGCCCAAACCCAGCCCAAACCCAGCCCAAACCCAACCCAAACCTGGCCCTACCCCAGCCCAATCCCAGCACAAACCTGACCCAAACCTGGCCCTACCCCGGCCCAATCCCAGCACAAACCTGACCCAATCCCAGCACGAACCCGACCCAATCCCAGCCCAAACCCAGCCCAATGCCAGCCCAAACCTGGCCCAATCCCAGCCCAAACCCAGCCCAATGCCAGCCCAAACCTGGCCCTACCCCGGCCCAATCCCAGCCCAAACCCAGCACAAACCCAGACCAAACTGGCCCTACCCCGGCCCAATCCCAGCACAAACCTGACCCAATCCCAGCATGAACCCAACCCAATCCCAGCCCAAACCCAGCCCAAAACCAGCCAAATCCCAGCACAAACCTGACCCAATCCCAGCCCAAACCCAGCCCAAACCTGGCCCAATCCCAGACCAAACCTGGCCCAATCCCAGCCCAAACCTGGCCCAATCCCAGCACAAACCTGACCCAATCCCAGCCCAAACCCAGCCCAAACCTGGCCCTACTCCGGATCAATCCCAGCACAAACCAGACCCAAATCTGACCCGCTGCCAGGCCGGCAGTGACATCCACACCGTGAATGGCGAACACGCGGCTCTGAAAGAAACCGGAGCCGGATTGGCCGAGGGGGCGGGGGGGCGGGTACGGGAGAGGCTCAGACTGAGGGACAGACACACAGACTCACACTGAGGGACAGACACACAGACTCACACTGAGGGACAGACACACAGACTCACACTGAGGGACAGACACACAGACTCACACTGAGGGACAGACACACAGACTCAGACTGAGGGACAGACACACAGACTCACACTGAGGGACAGACACACAGAGTCACACTGAGGGACAGACACACAGACTGAGGGACAGACACACAGACTCACACAGACTCACACTGAGGGACAGACACACAGACTCACACTGAGGGACAGACACACAGACTCACACTGAGGGACAGACACACAGACTCACACAGACTCACACAGACTCACACAGACTCACACTGAGGGACAGACACACAGACTCACACTGAGGACAGACACACAGACTCACACTGAGGGACAGACACACAGACACACACTGAGGGACAGACACACAGACTCACACTGAGGGACAGACACACAGACTCACACTGAGGACAGACACACAGACTCACACTGAGGGACAGACACACAGACTCACACTGAGGGACAGACACACAGACTCACACTGAGGGACAGACACACAGACTCACACTGGGGGACAGACACACAGACTCACACAGACTCACACAGACTCACACTGAGGGACAGACACACAGACTCACACTGAGGGACAGACACACAGACTCACACAGACTCAGACTGAGGGACAGACACACAGACTCAGACTGCGGGACAGACACACAGACTCAGACTGCGGGACAGACACACAGACTCACACTGAGGGACAGACACACAGACTCACACTGAGGGACAGACACACAGACTCACACTGAGGGACAGACACACAGACTCACACTGGGGGACAGACACACAGACTCACACAGACTCACACTGAGGGACAGACACACAGACTCACACTGAGGGACAGACACACAGACTCAGACTGCGGGACAGACACACAGACTCACACTGAGGGACAGACACACAGACTCAGACTGAGGGACAGACACACAGACTCACACTGAGGGACAGACACACAGACTCACACTGAGGGACAGACACACAGACTCACACAGACTCACACAGACTCACACAGACTCACACTGAGGGACAGACACACAGACTCACACTGAGGACAGACACACAGACTCACACTGAGGGACAGACACACAGACACACACTGAGGGACAGACACACAGACTCACACTGAGGGACAGACACGCAGACTCAGACTGGGGAACAGACACACAGACTCACACAGACTCACACAGACTCACACTGAGGGACAGACACACAGACTCACACTGAGGACAGACACACAGACTCACACTGAGGGACAGACACACAGACTCACACTGAGGGACAGACACACAGACTCAGACTGCGGGACAGACACACAGAGTCACACTGAGGGACAGACACACAGACTCACACTGAGGGACAGACACACAGACTCAGACTGAGGGACAGACACACAGACTCAGACTGAGGACAGACACACAGACTCACACAGACTCACACTGAGGGACAGACACACAGACTCAGACTGAGGGACAGACACACAGACTCACACTGAGGGACAGACACACAGACTCACACTGAGGGACAGACACACAGACTCAGACTGAGGGACAGACACACAGACTCACACTGAGGGACAGACACACAGACTCAGACTGCGGGACAGACACACAGACTCAGACTGCGGGACAGACACACAGACTCACACTGAGGGACAGACACACAGAGTCACACTGAGGGACAGACACACAGACTGAGGGACAGACACACAGACTCACACAGACTCACACTGAGGGACAGACACACAGACTCACACTGAGGGACAGACACACAGACTCACACTGAGGGACAGACACACAGACTCACACAGACTCACACAGACTCACACAGACTCACACTGAGGGACAGACACACAGACTCACACTGAGGACAGACACACAGACTCACACTGAGGGACAGACACACAGACACACACTGAGGGACAGACACACAGACTCACACTGAGGGACAGACACACAGACTCACACTGAGGACAGACACACAGACTCACACTGAGGGACAGACACACAGACTCACACTGAGGGACAGACACACAGACTCACACTGAGGGACAGACACACAGACTCACACTGGGGGACAGACACACAGACTCACACAGACTCACACAGACTCACACTGAGGGACAGACACACAGACTCACACTGAGGGACAGACACACAGACTCACACAGACTCAGACTGAGGGACAGACACACAGACTCAGACTGCGGGACAGACACACAGACTCAGACTGCGGGACAGACACACAGACTCACACTGAGGGACAGACACACAGACTCACACTGAGGGACAGACACACAGACTCACACTGAGGGACAGACACACAGACTCACACTGGGGGACAGACACACAGACTCACACAGACTCACACTGAGGGACAGACACACAGACTCACACTGAGGGACAGACACACAGACTCAGACTGCGGGACAGACACACAGACTCACACTGAGGGACAGACACACAGACTCATACTGAGGGACAGACACACAGACTCACACTGAGGGACAGACACACAAACTCACACTGAGGGACAGACACACAGACTCACACTGAGGGACAGACACACGGACTCACACTGAGGGACAGACACACAGACTCACACTGAGGGACAGACACACAGACTCACACTGGGGAACAGACACACAGACACACTGAGGGACAGACACACAGACTCACACTGGGGAACAGACACACAGACTCACACTGGGGGACAGACACACAGACTCACACTGAGGGACAGACACACAGACTCACACTGAGCGACAGACACACAGACTCACACTGAGGGACAGACACACAGACTCACACTGAGGGACAGAAACACAGACTCACACTGAGGGACAGACACACAGACTCACACTGAGCGACAGACACACAGACTCACACTGAGCGACAGACACACAGAGTCACACTGAGCGACAGACACACAGACTCACACTGAGGGACAGACACACAGACTCACACTGAGGGACAGACACACAGACTCACACTGAGGGACAGACACACAGACTCAGACTGAGGGACAGACACACAGACTCAGACTGAGGGACAGACACACAGACTCACACTGGGGAACAGACACACAGACTCAGACTGAGGGACAGACACACAGACTCACACAGACTCAGACTGAGGGACAGACACACAGACTCAGACTGAGGGACAGACACACAGACTCACACTGAGGGACAGACACACAGACTCACACTGAGGGACAGACACACAGACTCACACTGGGGAACAGACACACAGACTCACACTGAGGGACAGACACACAGACTCAGACTGCGGGACAGACACACAGACTCAGACTGCGGGACAGACACACAGACTCACACTGAGGGACAGACACACAGAGTCACACTGAGGGACAGACACACAGACTGAGGGACAGACACACAGACTCACACAGACTCACACTGAGGGACAGACACACAGACTCACACTGAGGGACAGACACACAGACTCACACTGAGGGACAGACACACAGACTCACACTGAGGGACAGACACACAGACTCACACAGACTCACACAGACTCACACAGACTCACACTGAGGGACAGACACACAGACTCACACTGAGGACAGACACACAGACTCACACTGAGGGACAGACACACAGACTCACACTGAGGGACAGACACACAGACTCACACTGGGGAACAGACACACAGACTCAGACTGAGGGACAGACACACAGACTCACACTGGGGAACAGACACACAGACTCAGACTGAGGGACAGACACACAGACTCAGACTGAGGGACAGACACACAGACTCACACTGAGGGACAGACACACAGACTCAGACTGAGGGACAGACACACAGACTCAGACTGCAGGACAGACACACAGACTCACACTGAGGGACAGACACACAGACTCACACTGCGGGACAGACACACAGACTCACACTGAGGGACAGACACACAGACTCACACTGAGGGACAGACACACAAGACAGTCACACTGGGGGGAATGCCTTACATTACTGCCCTTCAGTGCTCTAATCCAGAGCCACTAACCACACAAACACAAGTGCACAGATGAGGGATCATCGTGCAGTAAGTCCTCGAAGGGTGAAGAGCCACAGCAAGTGTGAGAAGAGCAGACTCCATTATTTAGTGTTCACTAGGCTCGCTGTCAGAGTTACACAAACAAGAACTGAGCTACCCCAGCGAGCATTAAACTGCTACACAAGCAAGACCAAAGGACAGCAGGCTCTGAACGCAAAGACCGCTGAGTCCACGGAGAGGAAGAGGAGAGGAGGAGGAAGACTCACTGGTCGTACTGGGCCATGGTTCACCGAGGACCAGCCTTCTTCTGGGACAGCTCTGTGGGGAAAGGGTTAAAGCTCAGATGGATCCAGTAACAGCTGCTATCTTCTGTTTTGCAGTTTTATTTCTGACAGTTCAGTGAACAGTGTTGTAACGCAACTTCTCGTTTGAGTTCCATTGTTCTTCCACAGTGAACGGTTTAGTTTACAGTTTACAGGCATACAGCAGACACTCTTATCCAGAACGACTTACATTGTATCCAATTATACAGCTGGATATATACTGGAGCAATGCAAGTTAAGTACATTGCTCAAGGGTACAACGGCGGTGTCCTACCAGGGAATTGAACCTGCAACCTTTAGGTTACAAGACCAACTCCTTAGCCATTATACTACGCTGCCGCCTGAACGGTCAATCGGGGAGCCTCATCCAAAGCGACTAACACTCGGAAGTTTCACGGAAGAGCGTCAGAAATCACTCCCGGCAGGACGAGAAACGGGCCAGAATCGATCCAGTAACAGAGACCGGTTACCATTCCTGCGCACACACACACACCCAGGACTTACCGCAACAAAGCGGCGTCTATTCTGGGGCCAGCAACTCGATCTGCTAAGGGTTAAAAATGGAGCGGCACCGGCGCCTCACAAACTGCTCATTACGGGCCTCAAAAGTCCCTAATCTGTAGGCAGCCGCATCAGAAAAAGTCGCTGTCCTTTAACGCAAACTCACTACCGATCAAAAAATAAAAATAAACAGTAGCCTTTATCCACCACAAAAAAAACACTAAAAACAACCTTAAAAAACAAACTTGGTCTGTATACAGGTGAGCGTTATAGACAGACATACTGTCTGGCATGTTCTAGTGTGTTCACATTATTTTATGTTGCGCTCTTGAACAGAAACCCCTGGAAAGAGATATCAGTCTGACTGGGGTATTCTTTCTAATGGATGAAGGAGCAGTATAAACATATACATGCACACACACAGTGGATATAACTGACCGTGGGTCTTACGTGTCCGGAGGGGTCCTCGCTGGCCAGTGGACTGCTGTCTCTGTGAGGGTCAGCACAGGACTGGCACGCAAACCACGACACACACACACACACACACACACACACACACACAACCATTCTGTCCTTTTATGCAGACCGATTTCCAGCAGCCCCTCCAAGCCAACAGGTGGGGGACTGACTGAGGAATGGTCCTTGCAGTGTGTGTGTTTGTTTGTGTGTGTTTGTATGTATGTGTATGTGTGTCTGTGTGTGTGTGTGGTGTGTGGCATGTGTGTGTGTGGTGTGGCATGAGTGTGTGTATGTGGCTGTGTGTGAGTGTGTTTGTATGTGTGTGTGTATATTTGTGTGTGTGTGTGTGGTTGTGTGTGTGTTTGTATGTATGTGTGTATGCATCTTTGTGTGTGTATGTATGTGTGTGTGGTGTGGCATGAGTGTGTGTATGTGGCTGTGTGTGAGTGTGTTTGTATGTGTGTGTGTATATTTGTGTGTGTGTGTGCGTGTGTGTGTGTGTGTGTGTGTGTGTGTGCGTCCGCTTGAGAATTTGGGACAGCTGAACTCAAGTGCCACACAGCTGACGGACAGAAATCAGACCCCCCACCTCCCGTTTGACAACTGTTCATACCCCCCCCCCTCCCCCCACCATACACAAAGAGTCAAAACCGCACACTGTCACTGCAGTAATAAACACCGTTAGGCAACAGCTCCACTGCATCACACATCAGTGCACCAGCCCAGGACCTGCAGAGCAGCAAGGCTTGCTTTTCTTAATTGGCCCTTAATTAATCAATTAAAGCAGTAATTAAATAATCTTATTATTATTATTGTTATTAATGTTAATAATAATAATAATAATAATAATAATAATAATAAGTCAGTTATTATAAGGTATTACACAGTCTATTGCAGCTGCCATGGCAAAACTCTTCTCTAGTTTGTAGTTAGTGTTGTTGTTGTGTCTGTAATCAACTGCTGCTTTCTTGGCCAGGTCTCTCTTGAAAAAGAGATTTCTAATGTCAATGAGACTAACCTGATTAAATAAAGGTTAAATTAAAAATTAAAAAGTGAGATTAGCTTTCTGTAATCTGATTAGTTCAAGCAAGATTTAGCCAGTGTTATGTCATAGGCCAATGACTGGGTTGGCTTGAATTGGGGTCTCCAATCAGATTGCCAACTAGACGAGACCATGAGTCATCAGAAGGAGAAAAGCACAACTCTGGAACTCGGGAACAATTATCTCACATCACAGCGCCAACCTGGTCATGCTCACATTACTGTAGGGTTATGAACAACCAGGTCATGCCACTTTAGCGTTGGGTTATGAACAACCTGGTCATGCTCACTTTAGTGTTGGGTTATGAACAACCTGGTCATGCTCACTTTAGTGTTGGGTTATGAACAACCTGGTCATGCTCACTCTAGCGTTGGGTTATGAACAACCTGGTCATGCTCACATTACGGTAAGGTTATGAGGAACCTGGTCTGACTCATAGTACTGTAAGGTTATGAGCAGCCTGGTCAGGCTCATAGTACAGTAAGGTTATGAGAAGCCTGGTCAGGCTCATAGTACTGTAAGGTTATGAGCAGCCTGGTTAGGCTCTTAGTGCTGTACGGTTATGAGCAGCCTGGTCAGGCTCATAGTGCTGTGAGGTTATGAGCAGCCTGGTCAGGCTCATAGTACAGTAAGGTTATGAGCGGCCTGGTCAGGCTCATAGTGCAGTAAGGTTATGAGCAGCCTGGTCAGGCTCATAGTGCTGTAAGGTTATGAGCGGCCTGGTCAGGCTCATAGTGCTGTAAGGTTATGAGCAGCCTGGTCAGGCTCATAGTGCTGTAAGGTTATGAGCAGCCTGGTCAGGCTCATAGTGCTGTAAGGTTGTGAGCAGCCTGGTCAGGCTCATAGTGCTGTAAGGTTATGAGCAGCCTGGTCAGGCTCATAGTGCTGTAAGGTTATGAGCAGCCTGGTCAGGCTCATAGTGCTGTGAGGTTATGAGCAGCCTGGTCAGGCTCATAGTGCTGTAGGGTTATGAGCAGCCTGGTCAGGCTCACAGTGCTGTAAGGTTATGAGCAGCCTGGTCAGACTCATAGTGCTGTAAGGTTATGAGCAGCCTGGTCAGACTCATAGTGCTGTAAGGTTATGAGCAGCCTGGTCAGGCTCATAGTGCTGTAAGGTTATGAGCAGCCTGGTCAGGCTCATAGTGCTGTAAGGTTATGGGCAGCCAGGTCAGACTCATAGTGCTGTAAGGTTATGAGCAGCCTGGTCAGGCTCATAGTGCTGTAAGGTTATGGGCAGCCAGGTCAGACTCATAGTGCTGTAAGGTTATGAGCAGCCTGGTCAGGCTCATAGTGCTGTAAGGTTATGAGCAGCCTGGTCAGGCTCATAGTGCTGTAAGGTTATGAGCAGCCTGGTCAGGCTCATAGTGCTGTAAGGTAATGAGCAGCCTGGTCAGGCTCATAGTGCAGTAAGGTTATGAGCAGCCTGGTCAGGCTCATAGTGCTGTAAGGTTATGAGCAGCCTGGTCAGGCTCATAGTGCTGTAAGGTTATGAGCGGCCTGGTCAGGCTCATAGTGCTGTAAGGTTATGAGCAGGCTGGTCAGGCTTACAGTGCTGTAAGGTTATGAGCAGCCTGGTCAGGCTCATAGTGCTGTAAGGTTATGAGCAGCCTGGTCAGGCTCATAGTGCTGTATGGCTGTGAGCAGGCTGGTCAGGCTCATAGTGCTGTAAGGTTATGAGAGCAGCCTGGTCAGGCTCATAGTACTGTAAGGTTATGAGCAGCCTGGTCAGGCTCATAGTGCTGTAAGGTTATGAGCAGCCTGGTCAGGCTCATAGTGCTGTAAGGTCATGAGCAGCCTGGTCAGACTCATAGTGCAGTAAGGTTATGAGCAGCCTGGACAGGCTCATAATGCTGTAAGGTTATGAGCAGCCTGGTCAGACTCACAGTGCTGTAAGGTTATGAGCAGCCTGGTCAGGCTCATAGTGCTGTAAGGTTATGAGCAGCCTGGTCAGGCTCATAGTACTGTAAGGTTATGAGCGGCCTGGTCAGGCTCATAGTGCTGTAAGGTTATGAGCAGGCTGGTCAGGCTCACAGTGCTGTAAGGTTATGAGCAGCCTGGTCAGGCTCATAGTGCAGTAAGGTTACGAGCAGCCTGGTCAGGCTCATAGTGCAGTAAGGTTACGAGCAGCCTGGTCAGGCTCATAGTACTGTAAGGTTATGAGCAGCCTGGTCAGGCTCATAGTGCCGGAAGGTTATGAGCAGCCTGGTCAGGCTCATAGTGCTGTAAGGTTATGAGCAGCCTGGTCAGGGCCATTAACAGCACCCCTTTAAGAGCATGGACCTGACAGTGGAGGCCAAGCGCAATTTAAAATCCAGATTAGGGTTGTGTCGGTTTCCGGTTTTGCCGGTCGGGTCCGGTGTACGAGCTTAAACCAGTTTGATTTTATGCGAACCGACTGAACCGGCATTTGTCATTATGAGACGTTCTGGCAAATTAAAAAGTAGCCTACATCAGCAACCTGTGCCGACGGCGCTAAATCAAACCTGTATTGCATTAGTAATAAGCAATATGACAACGTGATTAACATAATATTATGTTTGTTTAAAAATGGAGCCACTAGTGTCTGAGAGCAAAAAAAAAAGATTGACAGGCCGTGCAAATTTAGTGCCGAGGCCGGCAACAAGGAGATCAAATTTCAGTATTCTCATTATGTTCCCCTCTGGAGCGGCTGAGTCACATGCGACACCTAGTGGCAAAATCTGGTATTACCGGTCCGGTATTTGGTTTAATATCAAACCGGTTAGAAAATTTTGGCCCAACCCTAATCCAGATCCAGGTTCATCGTCCCAGTGCATTTTCCAAGAAGACGTGGATGTCTCCCCTCTCAGATTCTTTCGACCAATCAGAGACGGCCACATGGCCAAGACGCACACACCGAGACACCAGAAATGCAGACGCAGGTTTTTCTCCTCTTTTATATTTTTAAAAACAAACAAAAAAATAACAGATTAAATAAAATTTACAGTAGACATATGCAATCATTGTGCACTTTTTAAATACTTCTGATACGTTCTGCACAGCTGTCAACGAAAAACGCAAACACAATTAGGGGAGGGAGAGGGGAGGGGTCAAAGGGGAGAGGGGGCGGGGTCAGGACTGAAAACCAGGGAGCAAAGGGGGGAAAAATCACTGAATATATAGATTTCTTTAAATCCTTACATCACTTATATAAATATATTGAACTAAAAAAAAAAAAACCAGAAAAAAATCTTGTGGAAAACAAAAAAAAAAAACAGCGCAATACAGAAACCACAACAGCAGTATAAGGCTAACAGAAAGCAGAGAGAGTGAGAGAGAAGGACAGAGAGGGAGAAGGATAAGGACAGAAGGAGGAAAGGGAGAGAGAGGGAGAGAGAGAAATAGGGGGAGGGAGGGAGGGAGAGAGAGAGAGAGAAATAGAGAGGGGGAGACACTGTGCGTATGAGACTATAAAAGTAAGTGAGAGACCGTGGGAGTGTCAGACAGAAGAGAGGCGGTGTGATGGAAGGGTGGACAGAGGAGGAGAGGGAGAAACGGGGAGGATAGAGAGCGGAGTGAGCGGAGGGGGAGAGAGGGAGAAAGAATGAGGGAGGGGCAGAGAGATGGGAAGACAGAGTGGAGGGAGAATATGAAAGAGACAGAGAGAGAGAGGGTGGGCATTGGAGCAGACTGGCTGAAGTTGACAGTCCCGTGTCCGTGTGTGTGCATGTGTGTGTGTGCGTGCATGCGTGTGTGTGTGTGTGTGTGTGCGCGCGCGCTACGCGACCCTGTCCGCTTGTCTTTGTGTGTGTGCGTAAGGAGTCGGCGTGGGCACACGTTTCCGACGGCAACACATCGATCATGTCCCTGTGTGCTCTTCTGGTAAAAACCAAAACAAAAAAACCACAAAAAAGGCTAATTAATCAAAAACAAAAAACCATTTCATGTTTGAAAAACCCCCTCCCCCCCACCCCACACAAATCTGGGACCATCTCCTCCGTTCTTCTCGTCTTCTTTACCTCTCCCTACTAATAACACTCCCTCCTTCCCCTGTTCTGTTCCTATGCTCTCTCCCTCTCGCCCCCCTCCCTCACTGAGAGCTGGCTCTCTTCCCCGCTCCCTCTTTCCCCCTCTCCCTTTCTCCCCCCTCCCTCTCTCTCTCCTCACTGGGAGCTGGCTCTGTTCCCCCATCCGTCTCTCCACCTCTCCCTCTCTCCCCCCTTCCCTCTCTTCCACTCTCCCTCTCTCCCCCCTCCCTCTCTCCTCACTGGGAGCTGGCTCTCTTCCCCCCGCTCTCTCACCCCCCTTCCCTCCCTCCCTTCCTCCTCACTGGGAACTGGCTCTCTACCCCCCTCCCTCTCCCTCCCTACCCCCCCCCCCTCCTCACTAGGAGCTGGCTCTCTCCCCCCTCCCTCTCTTCCCCTCTTCCCCCCCCCCCCCTCTCCCTCCTCACTAGGAGCTAGCTCTCTCCCTCCTCACTGGGAGCTGGCTCCCCCCCCCACCCCCCTCCCCCCTCACTGGGAGCTGTCTCTCTTCCCCCCCCCTTCCCCCCTCACTGGGAGCTGGCTCTCTCCAGGATTCGCAGGTCATAGTTCTTTTTGGCGGCGCGCAGTTTGAAGAGGCCGCCGCCGCTGTTGTTGAGTTTGAAGGAAGCGCTCTGAGCGGCCATGGTGCTGGGGAACACGGCCACCACCGTGTACAGGTGGGCGGGGTCGGAGGCCTCGCCCCGCCCCCCCGGCCCGCCCCCGCAGGCCGCCGAGCCCCGCCCGCCCTGGCTGTCCTTCAGCCACTGGATCTTGGCGCCACACAGCGAGAGCTGGTTGAAGAGCTTCTCGGCCTCTGGGCGCGAGATCCCCTCCGGCAGGTCCGTCACCTCCAGCACCCGGCTCACCACTGCCAGGGAGACAGGCCAAACAAGACACTGAGGCTAGAGAGAATGTGTGTGTGTGTGTGTGTGTGTGTGTGTGTGTGTGTGTGAGAGTGTGTGTGTGTGTGTGAGTGTGTGTGAGTGAGTGAGTGAGTGAGTGAGTGAGTGAGTGAGTGAGTGAGTGAGTGAGTGAGTGAGTGAGTGAGTGAGTGAGTGAGTGAGTGTGTGTTAGTGTCTGTGTGTGTGTGTGAGTGTGTGTGTGTGTGTGCGTGTTAGTGTCTGTGTGTGTGCGTGTTAGTGTCTGTGTGTGTGTGTGTGTGTGTGTGTTTGAGAGTGTGTGTGTGTGTGTGTGTGTGTGTGCGTGAGATTGTTTGAGTGTGAGACTATAAGTGAGTGTGTATGTCTGTGTGTGTGTGTGTCAGACTAGGGTCCATTGTGTAATTGAAACACTCTTTTAGATAACTCTTTTCATAAATTTTGATAAAAGACAGATAAAAATTGCAGTTAATCCAGAAATCTGGAGGACTTTTGCTTGTATATAAAGGTTAAAGGGTAAAGTATTTCAGATAAATGTGTGAGTATGTGGGAGCATGAGTTAGTATGTGGGAACGTGTGAGTACATGTGGGAGTGTGTGTGAGTATGTGGAAATAGGTGTGAGTACATGTGGGAGTGTGTGTGAGTATGTGGAAATAGGTGTGAGTATGTAGGAATATGTGTGAGTACATGCGAGTATGGAGTATGTGTGAGTAGATGTGTGAGTATGTGTGGGAATGTGTGTGAGTATGTGGGAATGTGTGTGAGTATGTGGGAATATGTGTGAGTATGTGATCGTATGTGTATGTGTATGTGATCGTATGTGTAAGTATGTGTGAGTATGTGTGGATGTGTGTATGTGGGAGTGTGTGTGAGTATGTGTGAGTGTGTGAGTATGTGGGAATAGGTATGAGTATGTGGGAATATGTGTGAGTACATGCGAGTATGGAGTATGTGTGAGTACATTTGTGAGTGTGTGTGAGTATGTGTAAGTATGTGTGAGTGTGTGTGAGTATGTGGGAACGTGTGAGTATGTGTGTGTGTGAGTATGAGGGAGAATGAGTGAGTATGTGTGAATATGTGTGAGTATGTGTGGATGTGTGTATGTGGGAGTGTGTGTGAGTATGTGGGAACATGTGTGAGTATGTGTGAATGTGTGTGAGTATATGTGTATATGGGAGTGTGTGTGAGTGTGTGTGAGTATGTGGGAACATGTGTGAGTATATGTGAATATGTGTAAGTATATGTGGGTATGTGTGAGTATGTGTGAATCAGTGTGAGTGTGTGTGAGTATGAGGGTGTATGTGGGAGCATGTGTGAGTATGTGGGAACATGTATGTGTGAAAATGTGTAAGTATGTGTGAGTATGTGGGAGTGTGTGTGAGTATGTGTGAGTATGAGGGAGTATGAGGGAGTATGTGTGAATATGTGTGAGTTTGTGTGAGTATGTGTGAGTATCTGGGAACATGTGGGAACTTGTGTGAGTATGAGGCAGTATGTGTGAATATGTGTGAGTTTGTGTGAGTATGTGTGAGTATCTGGGAATCAGTGTGAGTATGTGTGAGTATGTGGGAACGTGTGTGAGTGTGTGAGCATGAGGGAGTATGTGTGAGTATGTAGGAGTATGTGTGAGTATGTGTGAGTATGAGGGAGTATGTGGGAGTTTGTGTGAGTATATGGGAGTATGAGGGAGAATGAGTGAGTATGTGTGAGTATGTAGGAGTATGTGTGAGTATGAGGGAGTATGTGGGAGTATGTTGGAACGTGTGAGTATGTTTGAATATGTGTAAGTATGTGTGAGTACGAGGGAGTATGTGGGAACATGTGTGAGTATGTGGGAGTATGTGTGAGTATGTGGGAGTAGGTGTGAGTATGTAGGAGTATGTAGGAGTATGAGGGAGTATGTGGGAGTTTGTGTGAGTATGTGGGAGTATGAGGGAGAATGAGTGAGTATGTGTGAGTATGTGTGAGTAAGTGGGAGTCTGAGCGAGTATGTGTGAGTATGAGGGAGTATGTGTGAGTATGTGGGAACATGTGTGAGTATGTGGGAGTATGTGTGAATACGTGTGAGTATGTGTGAGTATGTGTGATTATGTGTGAGTATGTGGGAGTAGGTGTGAGTATGTGTGAGTATGTGGGAGTGTGTGGGAGTATGTGTAAGTATGTGTGAGTGTGTGGGAGTGTGTGTGAGTATGAGGGAGTATGAGGGAGTATGTGTGAATATGTGTGAGTTTGTGTGAGTATGTGTGAGTATCTGGGAACATGTGGGAACTTGTGTGAGTATGAGGGAGTATGTGTGAATATGTGTGAGTTTGTGTGAGTATCTGGGAATCTATGTGAGTATCTGGGAATCAGTGTGAGTATGTGTGAGTATCTGGGAACATGTGTGAGTGTGTGAGCATGAGGGAGTATGTGTGCGTATGTAGGAGTATGTGTGAGTATGAGGGAGTATGTGGGAGTTTGTGTGAGTATGTGGGAGTATGGGGGAGAATGAGTGAGTATGTGTGAGTATGTAGGAGTATGTGTGAGTATGAGGGAGTATGTGGGAGTTTGAGCGAGTATGTGTGAGTATGTTGGAACGTGTGAGTATGTGTGAATATGTAAGTATGTGTGAGTATGAGGGAGTATGTGGGAACATGTGTGAGTATGTGGGAGTATGTGTGAATACGTGTGAGTGTGTGTGAGTGTGTGTGATTATGTGTGAGTATGTGGGAGTAGGTGTGAGTATGAGGGAGTATGTGGGAGTTTGCGTACGTGGGAGTATGAGGGAGAATGAGTGAGTATGTGTGAGTCTGTAGGAGTATGTGTGAGTATGAGGGAGTATGTGGGAGTATATGTGAATACGTGTGAGTATGTGTGAGTGTGTGCGATTATGTGTGAGTATGTGGGAGTGTGTGGGAGTATGTGTAAGTATGTGGGAATGTGTGTGAGTATGTATATGTGGGAATCTGTGTGAACATGCGGGTGTCAGTGGGAATGCTTGGGAACCTGTGGGATATGTGGGATTCGGTTGGGATCATGTAAACTGGTGGGAATCGGTGTGAACATGTGAGAGCAGGTGAGGTTAGGCAGGTCTGAGGCAGTGTCTCACCCATGTCAGTGGTGCCCAGGTCTGTAGAAGCGGACTTCAGCGTCTGCCTCTTCCCCCGAGCCCCTGGTTTCATTCCTCCTTGGCTCTGGAACAGAACGCCAGTATAACGCCGCTTACCATTACAGTCAAACACTCAGCACTGCCCACTGAAGAGTACACTGCAGCACAAAGCCCGAAACAGAAGGTTCTGTTCTGTCATGTGGGCTGAGGGGACATAAGCTGGCAATGGGGAGTGTAATGCTAGCAACAGACACTGGTGTGCTGATGAGATCAGGGGAGACGGAGAGACAGACTGCCAGGGTAACAGCAAGCTTCACAGGGATCACAGAAAACACAGAGTGGGACCAAAGCCAGAGGGTAGCAGGAGGAACGGCGCCCCCTCAGGGCAGAGAGCAGAACAGCGCTCCCTCATGGTGGTGGGGGATATAGCGCCCCCTCAGGGCAGCAGGGGGAACAGCACCCCCTCATGGCAGAGAGCGGAACAGCACCCCCTCAGGACACCAGGTGGAACAGCACCCCATCAGAGTAGTAGGGGGAACAGAGCGGTAGAAGGGAGTGACACTGCACTGTGAGGCACTCACCTGGTGGGAGCTGTAGGAGGACTGGCTGTGCATGAGGGGAGGAGGACAGAGGCTGTACTGGAGGGGCTGTCCCAGCAGAGAGTAGCGCCCGTCCCCTGTGGAGAAGACACCGTACAGCCGAGTGTGCACCGCACTTCCATAAAGAGGGGAACACTGTCTGCTGTGAGTGCACCAGTGCCATAACAGTAACAGTCTGTGCTGTAACAGCGTAATAGGTGGGTCTGAGCTGCAAAAGTGTAATTCTGGAGTGTAAAAGCGTAATGGTGTGTGTGTGGATCTGTAGTGTAACAGTGTAATGGTGTGTGTGTGGATCTGTAGTGTAACAGTGTAATGGTGTGTGTGTGGATCTGTAGTGTAACAGTGTAATGGTGTGTGTGTGGATCTGTAGTGTAACAGTGTAATGGTGTGTGTGTGGATCTGTAGTGTAACAGTGTAATGGTGTGTGTGTGTGGGTCTGTAGTGTAACAGTGTAATGGTGTGTGTGTGGATCTGTAGTGTAACAGTGTAATGGTGTGTGTGTGGATCTGTAGTGTAACAGTGTAATGGTGTGTGTGTGTGTGTGTGGATCTGTAGTGTAACAGTGTAATGGTGTGTGTGTGTGGATCAGTAGTGTAACAGTGTAATGGTGTGTGTGTGGATCTGTAGTGTAACAGTATAATGGTGTGTGTGTGGATCTGTAGTGTAACAGTATAATGGTGTGTGTGTGTGTGTGGGTCTGTAGTGTAACAGTGTAATGGTGTGTGTGTGGGTCTGCAGTGTAACAGTGTAATGGTGTGTGTGTGTGTGTGGATCTGGAGTGTAACAGTGTAATGGTGTGTGTGTGGGTCTGTAGTGTAACAGTGTAATGGTGTGTGTGTGTGTGGATCTGGAGTGTAACAGTGTAATGGTGTGTGTGTGGATCTGTAGTGTAAAAGTGCAATGGTGTGAGTGTGGATCTGTAATGTAACAGTGTAATGGTGGGTGTGTGGGTCTGGAGTGTAACAGTGTAATGGTGTGTGTGTGTGGGTCTGTAGTGTAACAGTGTAATGGTGTGTGTGTGGATCTGTAGTGTAAGAGTGTAATGGTGTGTGTGTGTGTGTGTGGATCTGTAGTGTAACAGTGTAATGGTGTGTGTGTGTGTCTGTAGTGTAACAGTGTAATGGTGTGTGTGTGTGTGTGGATCTGTAGTATAACAGTGTAATGGTGTGTGTTTGGGTCTGTAGTGTAACAGTGTAATGGTGTGTGTGTGTGTGGATCAGTAGTGTAACAGTGTAATGGTGTGTGTGTGTGGATCTGTAGTGTAATGGTGTGTGTGTGGATCTGTAGTGTAACAGTGTAATGATGTGTGTGTGGATCTGTAGTGTAACGGTGTAATGGTGTGTGTGTGTGTGTGTGTGTGGATCTGTAGTGTAACAGTGTAATGGTGTGTGTGTGTGGGTCTGTAGTGTAACAGTGTAATGGTGTGAGCGTGGATCAGTAGGGTAACAGTGTAATGGTGTGAGCGTGGATCAGTAGGGTAACAGTGTAATGGTGTGTGTGAGTGGATCTGTAGTGTAACAGTGTAATGGTGTGTGTGTGGATCTGTAGTGTAACAGTGTAATGGTGTGTGTGTGGATCTGTAGTGTAACGGTGTAATGGTGTGTGTGTGTGTGTGTGTGGATCTGTAGTGTAACAGTGTAATGGTGTGTGTGTGTGTGGGTCTGTAGTGTAACAGTGTAATGGTGTGAGCGTGGATCAGTAGGGTAACAGTGTAATGGTGTGAGCGTGGATCAGTAGGGTAACAGGGTAATGGTGTGTGTGTGGATCAGTAGTGTAACAGTGTAATGGTGTGTGTGTGGATCAGTAGTGTAACAGTGTAATGGTGTGTGTGTGGATCTGCAGTGTAACAGTGTAATGGTGTGTGTGTGTGGGTCTGTAGTGTAACAGTGTAATGGTGTGAGCGTGGATCAGTAGGGTAACAGTGTAATGGTGTGAGCGTGGATCAGTAGTGTAACAGTGTAATGGTGTGAGCGTAGATCAGTAGGGTAACAGTGTAATGGTGTGAGCGTGGATCAGTAGTGTAACAGTGTAATGGAGTGAGCGTGGATCAGTAGGGTAACAGTGTAATGGTGTGAGCGTGGATCAGTAGGGTAACAGTGTAAGGCAGGGGGGGCAGTACCTTGTGCAGGTCCTCCGGGCCGGGGGAACTGTGAGATGAGGGGCAGGGGGCCCAGGCCGGGGCAGATGCTGTTGAGGCTGCCGGAGGGGGAGGGGGTGGGGGACTGCGTGGGCGAGGCCAGGGGGCTGCCCAGCTGGTTACCGGCCTGAAACGAAAGAGGGCGGATTCAGAACACAGACATGCAGCAACACCACCTGCAACAACCCAACTAACAACAAACAACATTACGGCTGCTGTTCTGTGTGTACATGTTCTGTGAGTCCCAAAGCCTGGAATCTGTTAATGCACAATTTTGATGCCAGTCTGTAAAGGGGGGCGTCTGGCTGGGGGGGGGGGGGGGGGGGGGTGCTACATGTCGGCGTGCACAATTTCTCTGGCTTGTGTGTGTGTGTGTGTGAGAGTGTGTGTGTGTGTGTGTGTGTGTGTGTGAGTGTGTACCTGCGGGTTGGAGTCAGGCTTGTACAGCTCCCCAGGCTTGCTGGCTCTCTGCTCCAGGCTGTAGTATTTGCAGGGGTTCCACTGCACCATGGTGGGGTTCTGGGTCGGCTGGGGCCCATTGGGAACGCTCAGCTGCATTACCATCACCCCAGGGCCAGGGGGCGCCACACCTGACACAACACAACCACACCACAGGACAACTCAGCCAAAGATGGAAGAGCCAATCAGAGATAGAGGACAATTAGGTAGCCAGAAAGAGAGCCCGCTGGTTGTGGGGATTTGGCTGAGAAACCAGGGTTACGCTGCTCTTCTGAAAAGTGCTATGGGATGAATAATGAGCACACTGAGTCAGGACCTGGGGTTAAGGTCACCTTCTACAGCACAGTGTCCCCATCACCATTTTGGGGCACTGGAACTCTGTTTGGTCCAGAGGAAAGATCACCCCCCCTCTACTGGCCAACCAACACCTCTTTCAGCAGCAAACTAGTTCATCCAGGTCTTCCAACCAAGGACTAACCCTAACCCACACCTGCTTCGCCTCAGCAGTTAGCTTCAACAGTTAGCCATGAGAAGGGTACAGGGTGGTATGGCTGCTTAGCTTCAGCAGTTAGCTATGAGCAGAATACAGGGTGGTATGGCTGCTTAGCTTCAGCAGTTAGACATGAGAAGGGTGTACAGGGTGGTATGGCCACTTAGCTTCAGCAGTTAGACATGAGAAGGGTACAGGGTGGTATGGCCACTTAGCTTCAGCAGTTTGAGAAGGGAACAGGGTGGTATGGCTGCTTAGCTTCAGCAGTTTGAGAAGGGAACAGGGTGGTATAACTGCTTAGCTTCAGCAGTTTGAGAAGGGAACAGGGTGGTATGGCCGCTTAGCTTCAGCAGTTTGAGAAGGGAACAGGATGGTGTGGCTGCTTAGCTTCAGCAGTTAGACATGAGAAGGGAACAGGGTGGTATGGCTGATTAGCTTCAGCAGTTTGAGAAGGGTACAGGGTGGTATGGCTGCTTGGCTCTATACCCTAACTTAATTAGTGTCCTTAACACTACAGTCTGAAAATGACTGTGTTAAAGACATGCGTTTTCAAGTGAACCTAAACGAAAATGAAAACAGACCAATTGATTTGAAGCTTTGTGATCAATGGACTGAAGGGTTAACTGGAAGGTGTAGATTTACGTACTGATAGATGCCTAAACCCTAAACCCTGCAGAAATTGATAGACCGACTGTTATGTATACGTTTTGTTTTGCTTTGTCTCCCCCCTGTGGTGGTTGTGTTTCAGGTTGCCCATTTGAGTTTAATTGGTGATTGGGTACACCTGCTGCCTATAAGAAGACTCCAGCTCCTGAGCCACGCCCTCTCTCTCTCGATCGCTTGCCAACGGCCGGCTCTGGCACACGCCGGGCTGGAGAAGCTGTACTGCCATTCCTTACGCTTTGATTTTGCTGCAGACTGGAAGCATTGTTTTATTTTTCGTTTCGTTATTGTAGTTAGTTATTTTTTCTAGATTTCCAGCGGTCAGGTGAGAGGGCCCCCAGGTCCGACCTCCAACTGCTGGGGGGCCTGACCCTCTCTTTTTGTTAATTTTAAGATTTTCCTTACCAGCTGTGTTCCATGTCTTTGATTAATTACTATTATTATTATTTTTTGTGTTGTTCGTTAATAAACACAAGCCTTGCTTGGCCGTGACTGACCTACACTCTGCTCTATTGTGAAGTTCTTTATTTTTAAATGCGGTACTCTTGTGCTGCTGCCCTTTTGGGTCGTAACACCGACAGATGTGCAGATAAATGGACAGACAGATGGACATAGGACACAGACAGAACAATTGACAAATATACAGATCAATGCAGACAGACGGGTGGGCAGGCAGGCAGGTAGGCAGGTAGGCAGGCGTGGGGGGGGGGGGGCTCACCTGAATATTGCTGCTGCATTTGCTGGGGGTTGCAGGGGGAGGGGGACTGGGTCATCTGATACTGCTCAGAGCTGGGGGGCTGGAGGTATCCCACTGACGGGCTGAAACGCATAAATCAGAGGAAAGCTGTGATAGCCGCTAAGCCTTAATGTGAGAGTGTGACTCAACAGACGGGGCTTGTGGGACATGGGGGGGGGGGGGCGGGGTGCTGACCTTGTGCTGTTCTGCTGGGTGGGGGTGAGGACGCTGTAGTACACTGGCATGCCCCCCCCAGCCAGGCCCCCCTGCACAGACTGGCTGGCCGGGACCATCACGGGCTGCTGGAACTGCTGCTGGACTACCTGCTGAGTGTCACTGGCCACCGGCACCTGGGGGGGGGGGGACAGAGGGGAGACAGAGAGCGAGAGAGAGGCGGAAAGGGGGAGACAGAGGAAAGCTGACTGAGCAGAATGTTCCGGAACATGTGCGTAAGGCAGCAGTTTCTCTCTTCCACCTGTTTCAGGGGTGGAGGAGAGAAACCGGCCTGTTTCAGGGGTGGAGGAGAGAAACCGCCCTGTTTGAGGGGTGGGGGAGAGAAACCGGCCTGTTTCAGGGGTGGGGGAGAGAAACCAGCCTGTTTCAGGGGTGGGGGAGAGAAACCAAAACAAGAAACTTTGTGCTCGGGTGTGATACAGCCGAGAGGTCAGTAGTGCTGCTGGTTTTCCTCTCTACCTGACAGTTGGATCGGGAGATCGATGCCACTGATTGGCCAGAGATTTAACTCACCTGGTGTCCCAGGTATAAATCAGTCCTCATTAAAAGAGAAAAATGAGAACACAGAAGCCAGGGGTACTGAACTGAGTCCAGGACTACAAGAGGCAGTTGGGGAGGAGGCCTCTGAGGTCAGGGCGGGAGACTGACCTACTCAAGGTTAACAACGAGGAGCAGGTCGTTTCACCACTGACCTGCTAATTAATGAGGTCTCTTTTCTTTTTCACCTACTCCATTTTTTAAAGGTCATTTCTGTTACATATCACAGGCCTGAGCGCACAGACACAGCCGCGGCGCAGAGACGGGGGCGGGAGGCGGACCTGGTACGAGGGCATGGGCGGGTACTGGACCATGATGCTCTGCATCTGCCCTCCCATCCCTGTCCGCGGGGAGTTGAGGAGGCCCGGGTTCTGCGGCTGCTGAACTCCCATCATGCCCTGGTACGCTGGCTGCTGACTGGGCATCATCGTCTGAAGGCCTGCTGATCGGACACAAACATCAAAAACAGCCATAAATGGATGGAGCAGGTGGACGGAAAACAGCTTCAGACAGAACAACCGCCATTACTACAATAACGCTCTGTGAGCAACAAGCTGCCATTATGCTCTGTGAGCAACAAGCTGCCATTATGCTCTACCATAACACACTGTGAGCTACAAACTGCCATGTTCGGTGCGTCCTGTAGCGCTGTGCTAACTCAAAGCCTGTTTATTTCAGTGCTATGAGCCCGAGTCTGTTCGGTACATCCTGTAGCGCTGTGCTAACTCAAAGCCTGTTTATTTCAGTGCTACGAGCCCCAGTCTGTTCGGTACGTCCTGTAGCGCTGTGCTAACTCAAAGCCTGTTTATTTCAGTGCTACGAGCCTCAGTCTGTTCGGTACGTCCTGTAGCGCTGTGCTAACTCAAAGCCTGTTTATTTCAGTGCTACGAGGCCCAGTCTGTTCGGTACGTCCTGTAGCGCTGTGCTAACTCAAAGCCTGTTTATTTCAGTGCTACGAGCCCCAGTCTGTTCAGTACGTCCTGTAGCGCTGTGCTAACTCAAAGCCTGTTTATTTCAGTGCTACGAGGCCCAGTCTGTTCGGTACGTCCTGTAGCGCTGTGCTAACTCAAAGCCTGTTTATTTCAGTGCTACGAGCCCCAGTCTGTTCGGTACGTCCTGTAGCGCTGTGCTAACTCAAAGCCTGTTTATTTCAGTGCTACGAGCCTCAGTCTGTTCGGTACGTCCTGTAGCGCTGTGCTAACTCAAAGCCTGTTTATTTCAGTGCTACGAGGCCCAGTCTGTTCGGTACGTCCTGTAGCGCTGTGCTAACTCAAAGCCTGTTTATTTCAGTGCTACGAGCCCCAGTCTGTTCAGTACGTCCTGTAGCGCTGTGCTAACTCAAAGCCTGTTTATTTCAGTGCTACGAGGCCCAGTCTGTTCGGTACGTCCTGTAGCGCTGTGCTAACTCAAAGCCTGTTTATTTCAGTGCTACGAGCCCCAGTCTGTTCGGTACGTCCTGTAGCGCTGTGCTAACTCAAAGCCTGTTTATTTCAGTGCTACGAGCCTCAGTCTGTTCGGTACGTCCTGTAGCGCTGTGCTAACTCAAAGCCTGTTTATTTCAGTGCTACGAGGCCCAGTCTGTTCGGTACGTCCTGTAGCGCTGTGCTAACTCAAAGCCTGTTTATTTCAGTGCTACGAGCCCCAGTCTGTTCGGTACGTCCTGTAGCGCTGTGCTAACTCAAAGCCTGTTTATTTCAGTGCTACTAGCCCCAGTCTGTTCGGTACGTCCTGTAGCGCTGTGCTAACTCAAAGCCTGTTTATTTCAGTGCTACGAGCCCCAGTCTGTTCGGTACGTCCTGTAGCGCTGCGCTAACACCTCCTGCACTCAAAGCCAGTTTATTTCTGCTCTGTTCGGCGCCAGCTCTTCGCTCCCGCTGTGAGAACAGGAGGGACGCGCGGTCCTGCGCCAGAAAAAGCCGCGGCAAACAGCCCAGCCCGAACAGGAAGCGCACAAACGGAGCCGTGGCTCCGCAGCCAGCCTAAACCCCCCCGGGCGGGGCGCGGGACCGACGCTGGAGACTGAAGTCTGGAGCTGAACGTGTGCGGGGTGAGAAGGGTTAAGGTCAGGCTGGTCTCGGCTGCCATGCAGAGCAGGGGAACACGTTAAAGCGAGCACAGGAAAAGGGACGTAAAAAAGGGACTATACAGGAAACTCAGTCAGGTCCTTTTTGATTCCGGAATTGTTGAGTTGGGTTGCAGAGGTCATCCTGAGAGTATCCTGCTTCCATACAGGAGAACTACTGGCATTAGCCCTGGTCCTGGAGAGTCACAGGGTCTGCTGGGGTCCCCAGCCCTGGTCCTGGAGAGTCACAGGGTCTGCTGGGGTCCCCAGCCCTGGTCCTGGAGAGACACAGGGTCTGCTGGGGTCCCCAGCCCTGGTCCTAGAGAGCCACAGGGTCTGCTGGGGTCCCCAGCCCTGGTCCTGGAGAGACACAGCTTGGCACAGGAAGACGGCGCACTCACCAGACGGCTGCGTGGGCTGGGCGAGAGGCTGGGTGAGGGGCTGGGTCATAGGCTGGGTCAGGGGCTGAGAGCGCTGGGCTGTGTAAGACATCTGGTGAGACATGGGCCGATACTGCTGTCCTGAGCTGGCATACTGCCCCGGGGAATAGTATGACACCTGGATCTGAGGGGGGGGGGGGGGGGGGGAGGGGGGAGAGAGAGGGAGGGAGGGAGGGAGAGGGGTAGAGGGGTAGAGAGAGAGGGAGAGAGAGAGACGGAGGGAGGCAGGGAGGGAGAGGGGTAAAGAGAGAGGGAGGGAGGGAGACGGAGGGAGGCAGGGAGAGGGGTAAAGAGAGAGGGAGGGAGGGAGGGAGGGAGAGGGGTAAAGAGAGAGAGAGGGAGGGAGGGAGAGGGGGTGACGGGGTGAAGGGGGGGGGCAGAGAAAGGCAGGTTGTGAGCTGTATCTGATCAGAAACACACAGGGTTCACATGTTCAGCCACAGGCAGGAACAGAGCCGAGCTGCACTGGGAGGCTGCCTCGTGCTGTGACATCACAAGCCTGCAGGCTGTACATTAATAAAGCAGATCTATGACATCACAGCCTCATGCTGTCACATCACAAGCCCTCAGGCCATCTCTTCATAAAGCTGATCTATG
This sequence comes from Anguilla anguilla, assembly GCF_013347855.1. Taxonomy (NCBI): domain Eukaryota; kingdom Metazoa; phylum Chordata; class Actinopteri; order Anguilliformes; family Anguillidae; genus Anguilla; species Anguilla anguilla. The sequence goes on from NC_049213.1 coordinate 3,558,319, forward strand.
ATATCACAGCCTAACGCAGTGACATCACAAGTCCTCAGGCCATCTCTTCATAAAACTGATCTATGACATCACAGCCTAATTCCGTGACATCACAAGCCCTCAGGCCATCTCTTCATAAAGCTGATCTATGATATCACAGCCTAACGCAGTGACATCACAAGTCCTCAGGCCATCTCTTCATAAAACTGATCTATGACATCACAGCCTAATTCCGTGACATCACAAGGCCTCAAGCCATCTCTTCATAAAGCTGATCTATGACATCACAAGCTCTCAGGCTGTCTCTTCATAAATCTGATCTATCATCAGCTCTTCCCTGTCCACGCCCTAACCTCACCCATTATGAGCCAAGAAGGCCAAACTGATCCCAGATCAGTGCCTGTTCCCAGAGTCAGAGTAGAAGCCCTGCTCACCGATGAGGTTCCTCTAACTGTCAGCGAAAAGAAAAAACTACTACTACAAAAAAATTCTTTATTAATACCAACTCTGAACATTTCCTACTCACACATTTATATAACAAACAGGGCTGTTCATATTGGCATCCTACATCATTCATTACAAAAATAAATAAAAAAACTCACAAATTTTTGCTGATTAACCACAATCAATACTGATTACGTTGACAATCATTTGTGTCAATACTGACAATTTACAATACACTTGGAGAAGTGCAAAGCATCCAGCTTGGTTCAGGCAAAGTTCTGCTAATGAACAAGATTTAGCAAAGCTTCCTGTTTGAAGTGCGTTCCCTTGTTTGTACCGGTCTCTGAGCACACACAGCCAGGTGAGAGTACGTTGAGCGTACAGATCTGATCCCTGGGAGCGGTGCGTTCTGTAGCAGTAGAGAGACACACCAGGGCAGTGCCAGCTTAGATGCCCATCAGGTTCCTGGGGGGGGGGGGTGGGTCTGCGGAAGTCTTCTCCCGGTTAGAATCACAGCGCCGAGCTCACACTCTCCTTCGCAGAGTTACGACCGGTCGGACATGCCGGTCACATCACGAAGAAGAGGGCCAGGGTTCACGACTCTGAAATCGGCCGGTTCTCCCAGGCTCAGAGCACGCCGGCATGACCCCGGCAGACGCGGCTAAGGCTGCGTCCGTTCCGTTTTCAACAAGAGCACGATCAATTTTCGAAAAATAAAAAAAACAAAAGCCGGTTTAAAAAAAAAGTTTGAGAATGACTAATTCAAAAAAAAAAACTTTGAAAACCGACTTCGGCTCAGTCGTCCCCGTTGGGGTGTTACGTAAGGCGAAACCCCCCCCCCGTGTGGGGAGCGTGATTCGTGACTCACACGGGCGCGAGTCTTAAAGCCACGGCTTCATTTAGATCGGCCAGGCGGGGAAGCGTCCCGCAGAACTCAGCCCAAATCAATAACGCCCCTCTCCCTTCCGAAACCGCGCGACCGCCGTTTGGGGGAGACGGGCGATGAACGGGCCGCCTCTGTTCTGGACCCCTCAGGCGACGGAACGATCCGAAAAAAGGCCCCGGTGGGTCCTTCAGCTTTTACGAGGAAACCCGTTACTAACCAAAACGTACAACCCCAGGAAAAGGCTAGCCCTGTTCCGAGTGTAGCACAGTGGGTAAGCAACTGGGCTTGTAACGGAAAGGTTGCAGGTTCGATTCCCGGGTAAGGACACTGCCGTTGTACCCTTGAGCAAGGTACTTAACCGAAATTGCTTCAGTATATATCCAGCTGTATAAATGGATACAATGTAAAAATGCTATGTAAAAAGTTGTGTAAGTCGCTCTGGATAAGAGCGTCTGTGAAATGCCTGTAATGTAATGTAATATGTAATGAATACTGGTGATACTGAGGCTTCAGAGAGCACGCCTGGCATACATCAAGCTTCATAATGTCCGGGTCAAAGACATCTTTATTTTCTTGATTTGGCTCTGAGCTCCACAGTTTTAGACATAGAATCACACAAGTGGAAAAATGTGTAAACTCTACACGCTACTGTACATTATGTCCGTAAGTGTCATACAATGCAACAGACCACATTGCATTACGTGCTAAGAACCATAAGCCAATAGTGACTTACACAGCATATGTTTATACATACTGTCCCATTTAACTGACACATTGAGATTAACTGCCTTGCATAAGCCCTGGTCTGGGTTTCGAACTGGCGACCTCTGAGCTGTGCCACACCACACTGCTGCCACAGGGCAGACGCCCAGACGGATGACAGCGAAAGCTCCCATGATGCTCCACTCCCATACCTGCTGCGGAGGAGGCGGCTGCATGTAGCCCTGGGGAGGGGGCGGGGCCTGCAGGACGGGCTGAGAGGGGGGCGGCGGAGGGGGCGGGGGGTGCTGGTGGGGGTGTCCCGAGCTGGGCTGGTAGCCGGAGGGAGGAGGCAGCGGCTGGCCCCCGGGGGCCATGATGTACCCCGTCTGGGGCGGCGGGTGCTGGGGCAGCACGGTGGGGGGCGGCTGGTACATGGAGGGGGGCTCCGGGGCCTCGCTGGAGCCCTGGCGGCTCAGGGTCATCTGGCCGAACTGAGGGGCCAACTCCTCCGTCTGGGGGACACAGACAGACAGACAGACACACAGAGTGTGAGAGAGAGACAGAGGAACAGACAGACATACAAACAGAGAGACAGAGATATTTTCAGGATGTCAGCATGTCTGCTTGCTTTTCTAACACACCTCCTTGTGTTCACTGTGAAAGATGTTGGATAGCACAGTGGTGTTCACAGTGAAAGATGTTGGATAGCACAGTGGTGTTCGCTGTGAAAGATGTTAGATAGCACAGTAGTGTTTGCTGTGAAAGATGCTGGATAGCACAGTGGTGTTCGCTGTGAAAGACTTGGACAGCATAGCGGTGTGTTCACTGTGGAAGATGTTGGATAGCACAGTGGTGTGTTCTCTGTGAAAGATGTTGGACAACACAGTGGTGTGTTCTCTGTGAAAGATGTTGGGCAGCACAGTAGTGTTCGCTGTGAAAGATGTTGGATAGCACAGTGGTGTTCACAGTGAAAGATGTTGGACTGCACAGTGGTGTTCTCTGTGAAAGATGTTGGATAGCACAGTGGTGTGTACTCTGTGAAAGATGTTGAATAGCACAGTGGTGTGTTCTCTGTGAAAGATGTTGGATAGCACAGTGGTGTGTTCGCAGTGAAAGATGTTGGACAACACAGTGGTGTGTTCTCTGTGAAAGATGTTGGGCAGCACAGTAGTGTTCGCTGTGAAAGATGTTGGATAGCACAGTGGTGTTCACTGTGAAAGATGTTGGACTGCACAGTGGTGTTCTCTGTGAAAGATGTTGGATAGCACAGTGGTGTGTACTCTGTGAAAGATGTTGAATAGCACAGTGGTGTGTTCTCTGTGAAAGATGTTGGATAGCGCAGTGAAAGATGTTGGACAGCACAGTGGTGTGTTCGCAGTGAAAGATGTTGGACAGCACAGTGGTGTGTTCGCAGTGAAAGATGTTGGACCGCACAGTGGTGTGTTCTCTGTGAAAGATGTTGGACAGCACAGTGGTGTGTTCGCAGTGAAAGATGTTGGACAGCACAGCAGTCCTCCACCCTGGACCTGGAGAGGCGCAGGGACGGTTCCCTCAGTCTGCGTCATTAAAATAACGGTTCAGAATTAATCTGCGTCACCTGGTCACAGATTTTAAGGTGAAAATAAAAACCTGCCACTCTTCAGGACCAGGGGTGAGATCATAGAGAAAACAGCGCAAGAGAGTGTAGTTTGGACAGCAGCGTGTAGTCACAGAGATAGAGAGAGAGAAAGAGAGAGAGAGCAAGAGAGAGAGATGGAAAGGGGGGGCAGAAAGTCAATAAAAACAGAGGCACAGCCACTCCACACATGCAGGAGCATACACACACTCACACACACACTCACACACTCACACACACACACACACACACACACACACACACACACACACACACACACACAGGGGGGAGAGAAAAGGGGAGAGATGTATGATAGAGAGGAAGAAAGGGAGAGAGAGAAAGACAGAAGAAAAGGAGAGAGAAGGAAGGGTACCATGTTGTACTGCTGGGGAGGAGAGACGGGCAGGAGGACCTGGGGGCAGGAAGGGCTGGAGTAGGACACAGGCTGCGGAGAAGCCACTGGCTGGAGAGGAGGAGGAGGAGTGGGGGGGGGGGGGGGGGGAGGAAAGGAGGGGAGAGAAGAAGAGAAGAGGAAGGGAGGAGTGGAGGAAAGGAGGAGGAGTGGAGGAAAGGAGGAGAGGAGAGGAGGAGGGGAGGAGAGGAGAGGAGGAGGGGAGGAGAAGAATTGAGGAGGAAGGGAGGAGTGGAGGAAAGGAGGAGGAGGGGAGGAAAGCAGGAGTGGAGGACAGGAGAGGAGAGGCAGGGTAAATAAAAGCGGGAAAAGGGAAGAGAAAAGCATAGTTTACTCCAAAGACGCCATCAGTCCCATTCTCTTAGACTAATAAAGCAGCACACAGACATCCACACGTATAAACACCAGGCAGACACCACGCTACAGCACACACAGCACATGCGCTATGCCCCTCCAGCAGAGATGGAGTCTTCATCTCACGGTCGTGATCTCAAGACCCCCTACGACAACATAAACGGTCTTGGTTTAAACACTCAAAGTCTTTGTCTTGTTATATGGTCTTGGGGTAAGACCGTGGTTCCAGGGCAAGACCGTGGACTCGGGGGTAAGACCGTGGTTAACTCTCTCCAGCCTGCTCCAGACAGTAATCTCTCCACTCCACCACGAGTCACTCTCATAACGTTTCTGCTGCAGAGAGCTCACTGATTGAAGACCGTTGTGCATTGGGCCCGACTACCCCATGGCTGCCTAGTAACACAGCGATAGACAACCACTGTTCACCTAATAGCCCAGCAAACATAATTCAATCAATGTCTACTAAACCCAACATTTAGCCCAATACAATAAGGAATTACCCATGAACATCTGCATGACGGTGAAATTATCATAGCTAGACACGTAGCTAGATGATTATTTTTCTCTACACCGACATCAAAGCTAAAGAGGTCAGCAATACTTGGAATGTCATTTGTTAATAAATTGCAATTGTTCTTGTTCTAATCATTCTTACTGATGGTATGTTGGCTGTCTAAATATAACATATCCAGTGCAAAGTATTACACCTGGCTTACTAGATCAGCTTCTTTGATGCAAGCTAACTGTGAACATTACATTCACATCACATTGGATTTTGTTCTCAGTTAGGTACTGAAATTTCTGAGCCAGCAATATAGCTATTTGTCATCAAAAACTTTGAAAAGGACTGTCCAAACAAAAAATGGAGGGCAACTCGCAAAATCTGTAAGAAGTTTTTCAGGGAATTTCAAGGTTCAACTTGTTACCTGAACAGGATATTTGATGGTTATTGGGCTTGTTAACCAGCTAAGTTTAGCCACTACATCTCATTATCCAACAGAAATGTGAGCTAGCTAAACGAGCTCAATTGAGCTAGTTTAGCGCTTGCTAACATTCAACTTGACCGCTCATTGTCAGTTTACTTGACAGACGGAGTCACTGCCTGACCTGCATAACATCACTCTGCTCCTTTCGCTCAGCTTTCCCATAGTACACTAGCGAATTTCACTCAGACATCATCCTAAAGACAGCCGCCGCCCCAGACAGAGACAGCCCACATCCGTGCACGCTTAGCAGGGATGCAGCGCGTCTCCTGGAGCTCTCAGAGCCCGGATGCCTTCGGAGGGCCCGTAGACTTGGGCTGTACTGCTGAACATTCTCTCCTGCTATCAGCTGTCAAAAATAATACAGGCGTCAAATTTACGCCCCCTCCTTCGAGCGAGAGACTCGGCTTAAAGCCACTGCGGGACAGACAGGCTCGGCTGAAAACCTCAACAGGAGAGAGACAGACAGACCTACCTCTCAAAATACCTCAGCGTGACAAACAGACATACGCGAGCGCAAAGCAGCAGACAAACAGACTTACACAAACGCAAAGCAGCAGACAAACAGACTTACGCAAACGCAAAGCAGCACAGACAGACAGACTAACACGAAAAGCAGCACAGACAGACAGACTAACACGCAAAGCAGCACAGACAGACAGACTAACACGCAAAGCAGCACAGACAGACAGGCGGGCAGGCAGATAGACAGAGAGACAGACTCAGGTAGACAGACAGACAAATTCAGATAGACAGGCAGAGATGCAGACAGACAGGCAGACTCAGACAGACCAACCAGCAGACAGACGCAAACGTATGCTCTGTGACACAGACAGACAGGCAGAGAGACAGACTCAGATAGACAGACAGGCAGAGAGGCTCAGACAGACAGGCAGAGACAGACTCAGGTAGACAAGCAGACAGACAGACAAACTTACCTGGCTCATCATGTGGTTTCCCATGGGGTGCTGAGGTGGGGTGGGCAGCAGGGCGGCCTGGGGTGGGGGCTGTGCCTGCTGCACCTGAGGCTGCTGGGGGGCGGAGGGGCAGGGGAGCAGGCTCCGGCCTGTCTGCAGCGGGGCAGGGGGCTGGGGGCACACGTCTGGGACGGACAGAGGAAGACCTGTGGGGTGGATGGCATAGCAGGAACATCGGTGTCAGAACAAAATCTGCTTTTATTTTTTTTAAAAACACATCATGTTGCGCCGGACAGAAGACCATGTAACTAGGGTGCTTGTTAAGTACAAATAAATTAAAGTCTGTTTCTTAAATTTATTCACCCCCCCGATCAAAAACATGGTTTGGCTACGATTTGACCGGGTGATGTTGGTGTGGTTTGATTCTGAGTGATGCTGGGGTGGTTTGATTACGAGTGATGTCAGCATGGTTTGATTCTGAGTGATGCTGGTGTGGTTTGATTCTGAGTGATGTTGGTGTGGTTTGATTCTGAGCGATGTTGGTGTGGTTTGATTTTGAGTGATGTTGGTGTGGTTTGATTCTGAGTGATGTTGATGTGGTTTGATTCTGAGTGATGTTGGTGTGGTTTGATTCTGAGCGATGTAGGTGTGGTTTGATTCTGAGTGATGTTGATGTGGTTTGATTCTGAGTGATGTCAGCATGGTTTGATTCTGAGTGATGTTGGTGTGGTTTGATTCTGAGTGATGTCAGTGTGGTTTGATTCTGAGTGATATTGGTGTGGTTTGATTCTGAGTGATGTCAGTGTGGTTTGATTCTGAGTGATGTTGGTGTGGTTTGATTCTGAGTGATGTCAGTGTGGTTTGATTCTGAGTGATGTCAGTGTGGTTTGATTCTGAGTGATGTAGGTGTGGTTTGATTCTGAGTGATATTGGTGTGGTTTGATTGAGTGATGTAGGTGTGGTTTGATTCTGAGTGATGTTGGTGTGGTTTGATTGAGTGATGTAGGTGTGGTTTGATTCTGAGTGATGTCAGTGTGGTTTGATTCTGAGTGATGTCAGTGTGGTTTGATTCTGAGTGATGTAGGTGTGGTTTGATTCTGAGTGATATTGGTGTGGTTTGATTCTGAGTGATGTCGGTGTGGTTTGATTCTGAGTGATCATGGTGTGGTTTAATTCTGAGTGATGTTGGTGTGGTTTGATTTTGAGTGATGTTGGTGTGGTTTGATTCTGAGTGATGGTGTGGTTTGATTCTGAGTGATGATGGTGTGATTTGATTCTGAGTGATGTAGGTGTGGTTTGATTCTGAGTGATATTGGTGTGGTTTGATTCTGAGTGATGTTGGTGTGGTTTGATTCTGAGTGATGTAGGTGTGGTTTGATTCTGAGTGATCCTGGTGTGGTTTGATTCTGAGTGATATTGGTGTGGTTTGATTCTGAGTGATGTCAGTGTGGTTTGATTTTGAGTGATGTTGGTGTGGTTTGATTCTGAGTGATGTCAGTGTGGTTTGATTTTGAGTGATGTTGGTGTGGTTTGATTCTGAGTGATGTTGGTGTGGTTTGATTGAGTGATGTAGGTGTGATTTGATTCTGAGAGATGTTGGTGTGGTTTGATTGAGTGATGTAGGTGTGGTTTGATTCTGAGTGATATTGGTGTGGTTTGATTCTGAGTGATGTCAGTGTGGTTTGATTTTGAGTGATGTTGGTGTGGTTTGATTCTGAGTGATGTAGGTGTGGTTTGATTCTGAGTGATGTTGACGTGGTTTGATTCTGAGTGATGTTGGTGTGGTTTGATTCTGAGTGATGTCCGTGTGGTTTGATTCCGAGTGATGTAGGTGTGGTTTGATTCCGAGTGATGTTGGTGTGGTTTGATTCTGAGTGATGTTGGTGTGGTTTGATTCTGAGTGATGTCAGCGTGGTTTGATTCTGAGCGATAGCAACATAGTTTGATTTTGAGCGATGTCAGCGTGGTTCAGAGTTCTCACCAGAGCGCGAGCCTCGGGAGCTCCCCTGGGACCCCTTGCTGCCCAGGCTGTCCCCGCGGGTCAGGATGGAGATGCCCGAGAAGCTGCTGGCCTTGGTGACGGGCGGCCGCAGGGTGCGGTTGGAGCTGTCCGAGTCGGTGCTGCTCCAGGGACGCGGCTCCAGGCACTTCATCTCGCTGTCCGTGCTGCTCTGGCGACTGCTCGACGCCCGGCTGGAGCTCTCCCGGTTCCCCCTGCGCACGGGGGTGGAGCAGTGAGGGTGGAGGAGAGAGGACGTAGGAGAGGGGGGAGGAGAGAGGAGGGAGGAGAGGGGGAGGAGGAGAGGGTGGAGGAGAGAGGAGGGCAGATGAGAAGGGGTGGAGGAGAGGGGGTGGAGAGAGGGTAGAGGAGAGAGGGGTGGAGGAGAGGGGATGAAGGAGAGAGGGTGGAGAGAGGGTAGAGGAGAGTGGGTGGAGGAGAGAGGAGGGAGGAGAGGGTGGAGGAGAGGGGGTGGAGAGAGGGTAGAGGAGAGAGGGGGAGAGAGGGGTGGAGGAGAGGGGATGAAGGAGAGAGGGTGGAGAGAGGGTAGAGGAGAGTGGGTGGAAGAGAGAGGAGAGAGGAGAGGGTGGAGGAGAGGGGGTGGAGGAGAGAGGAGGAAGGAAAGGAGGGAGGAGAGAGGGTGGAGGAGAGAGTGGAGGAGAAGGGGTGGAGGAGAGAGGAGGGAGGAGAGGGGGAGGAGAGAGGGTGGAGGAGAGCGGACAGAGGAGAGAGGAGGGAAAGGGCAGCGGTTTAACTGGGGACCGTGAAGGACACACACAGAGGAGTACACCTCTCAAAAACACCACTCTGAATGTGGGCTAATAAAAGAACGGTCCAGGCAACTCACACACTGCACAGATAGTAACTCGCACACTGTCCACAGGTGAAGAGAAACACACATGCATGAATAAAGAACGGCAGAAACGTGGGTCTCACGGTACCCAGAACAAACAAACAAAAAAACAAACAAACACACAAACGAACAAACAAACACAAACAAACACAGCACTGACAGAGGAAGCACAAAAGCACAACCAGGCCCTGATCACAGACCAGCCACGACACACAACACACAACACTGTACAGAGGGGCTCTGTGCAGGTACACAAACATACAATCACACAGACACACACACACACACTCACACAAACATACACACAGAAACCCACACACACGGAAACACACACACACACACACACACACAAACATGCCACCACCCCCTAACAGGTGCAACCAGACACACGCATCCCTTCACCCCTCCCACAAACAACGCACACACACGTGACACACAAAAGTGACACACAATATCAAGCACACAGTGTCACCACGGTCACGTCTATGCACTGTTCTATAGCTTTGTAGTATACACACTCAGTCTGCCTCGTGTAGTGCTGTCAGGTAAGGGCAGCTGCCAAGAAAACCAATAATTATAAAAATTACTATCATAAAACTTAAACAGATGCAAATTCTGCCAATGCTCTCTCTTCCTGCGTTCTGAGACACAGGTAAATCCCCAATTCGCTTTATTTGACGGGGAAGGAAATGCATGTTAACCGAAACAAATCGACGTTCGTCGACCGGAAATCAGCCGTAACCTCAAAAACACGACACGTCATCGAGTCCCTCCCAACAGCTCTGAGGACCAGCTTCAGATATGAGCAGAAATCAGCTTCAGATATGGGCAGAGATCAGCTTCACATATGGGCAGAGATCAGCTTCAGATATGGGCAGAGATCAGTTTCAGATATGGGCTGAGATCAGCTTCAGATATGGGCTGAGATCAGCTTCAGATATGGGCTGAGATCAGCTTCAGATATGGGCAGAGATCAGCTTCAGATATGGGCAGAGATCAGCTTCAGATATGGGCTGAGATCAGCTTCAGATATGGGCAGAGATCAGCTTCAGATATGAGCAGAGATCAGCATCAGATATGGGCTGAGAAGCTCAGATATGGGCTGAGATCAGCTTCAGATATGAGCAGAGATCAGCTTCAAATATGTGCAGAGATAAGCTTCAGATATGGGCAGAGGTCAGCTTCAGATATGGGCAGAGGTCAGCTTCAGATATGGGCAGAGGTCAGCTTCAGATATGAGGAGAGATCTGCTTCAGATCTGGGCAGAGATCAGCTTCAGATATGGGCTGAGATCAGCTTCAGATACGAGCAAAGATCAGCCTCAGATATGGGCAGAGATCAGCTTCAGATCCCGCCAGGAAAACACAGAGAGAACAGAAGAGGGGAAACAGAAAACCAGGAACTAAATTCCATTTTATTTCTTGACAGTGGTGAAGGCTAATAAATATTTCAGAGAAGCTATGATTAATGGATGAACTATATAAAGGTCTTTGCCGCTCTATTTGAAGTGGGTGGGGGGTGGGGGGGGGTGGGGGTGGGGGGTCGTGAGCTTGTTAACGGACAAAAAATAAATAAATAAATGTGAAAACAGGTACCCTGCATGAGAATCACATGACATTCTCCCTCCATCACCCCCCCCCCCCGCCACATTCACCATTAGAGGGAGTCTTTTTATAGAAGCGTTCTCTCGCTCTCTCTCACTCTGCACACACCAGTGAGGCTCAGCAGAGACTGAAGCAGGCGAATGTTTACTCCGGCTGACCCAATTACGCCTGAACGCAGGCCACAGGAAGCAGTGGGCGTGTCCTCGTCGGTCGGAAACGCAAACGCAGAGCATCTTAGGAGCATTTTGTCGAGCCCCGGGGCCACGCCCGGGGCCACGCCCGCGGTCCAGAGCGACTCTCCGACCGAAAGGAACGCGCATCCTCCCTCCAGAAGGGAGCGCACATCTGGAGGGATGAAGCACACATGCACGCGCACAGACACGGAGGTGTGCACGTCTCCGGGGCGGAGGCCACGCGCTCGCGCGGAAGGTGAGGGGGATTCTGGTCGTTGTAGTCGTACGTGCATCATACAGGCGCTCCCTCTTGGGGAAGGCACCATGAGGTGCAGGCAAAAAACCAAAAAAAAAAAAAAGACTACAATAACAAACAAAAAAAAAAGAAAACAAAGAAGAAGACTGGAAAATGCAATGCGTCATCAGAGAAATGTGGCGACGATGCAGAGGGGGGGCGGAGTCTCTGAGGAGCACGAAAGCAGCCATGCACAGACGAGGAGGGGGAGGGGGGGTGACACCCACAGCGCATTAGCCAACGGCAAGCAAGAGAAGAGCACAGGAGTCACCACCGGAGACGGGCATGGCAACAACACAGAGGACCCCCCCCCCGCCAGTACCTAAAGATCTGTCTCCTCTTTTGGGAGCTAGAGGAGTAGCCGTCGGTGGAAAGTCTGCGGGGGTCACATTGGGAGAGAAACGCCAGGGTTACTGTGCTGAAGGAGGAGGAGGAGGAAGAGGAGGAGAGGAAGAGGGAGGGGGAGGGCGGGGCAAAGCACCTCCCCCAACTTTGAGCAACACAACACCGTATGTACACTGCATGACTTCGCCCTTCCACACCCCAGCCCAGGAGAGCCCACTGCTGAGTCTGGACCCCCACTCCCCCCCCCCCAAATTAACAGCTTTTTAGGGTGCACTCATGCATACCTGCAACACTTCATACACTAAATCCTCTAAGGTGTGAGGTCACAAGTATGTAATTAGAATGTTCTTAACATTCTAATGCTGATGTCACAATCACTACTGGTAACTGACAGCCATGGAGTTCTAGAACATTGACTTAAACTTTTGGGAAAAAGAAAAAAAACATTCCAAAAACCCTAATTTTCAAAGGGTGAAGAGCACTGGGGTGTTTTCTTTACTATTATTATACTTGAGTAAGTACAAAATACACTGAACCAGCTTCATTCTGGGTGGGCTGAGATCTGATTGGCCTATCCTTTTACGGACATGCAGCTGGGCGGGGCTAAGTTCCTAACGCATTTCTGTTCTTGTTTTCCAAAACATAAATCACCCGCAAATCAGCCACCGAAAAAGCCCATCCCCCACCCATCAAACCAGCGCTACGGCCACCGAAATGGATTTAAAAGTGTAGCTACAAAGCCCCGCTAGGGTTCGAATCCATCTGTTGAGGACCAGAGGTGAGCATCTGGCTCTCTCTGGGCTGACAGCCTCAAACCTCCGGCTGAGCCCAGCACCTTCCCATCATGCCTTGCTGCTGCGGCGTCACATTAGAGTCTCAGTGGCGGCGCGGACACTCACCTGTTGTCGTTGATGTAGCCGTTCTGAGAGGACTGCAAAGACAGAGAAACAGGCTTGAGTTAGGGTGGGTTCTGCAAACGGCTCTACCCCATGGAGGCCAATACGGTGACCCCCGATTCTATAGACTGACCAGATATTCAGCTCCTGCTCCAGCGCTCTCTCTCCTCCAGAACTACAGGAGGTTCTGGCTGGTGACAGGAGCTTCCTGTGCTATACTACAGTACAGAATTCACACTGCCCCCAGTACTGTCCACGTGCCTTTGCTAACTATTGAGAAGTTATTTCAAAATCTGAGTATTTCAGGCATTGAGCTCAAGACAGAACTCAAGTAAGAATGTCACGATGACAGAGTTGAGTATCTAGTGAGTCTAGAGTCTCCTCAGAGCCACAAACTGACTAGATTTTTTCCCCCAGTCCTACTAAGATTCCCATCCATCACCACCTCTAGCCAATCAGGGATTGGTATCAAATTTCTTGAACAACATGGCAGCCAATGAAAGCAGAAATTTTTGAGAGCAGAATATTGAACGTATATTACGTATGAGGAAATTTTGGCTCTAAGGTTGATAACTATGAAAAGTATTTCATCATTGATAACCCCAGAGACTGTGCACACACAAGCGCATACACACAGTGTTTCACCATTTGGGTTAAAGCTTTGACGCAAACAGCTAAGATTCTAGAAGCCAGACGTTTCTCCAGACACTGTGGCAGGAGCGTTCGCTGGAAACAGGGCGGGGTCAAAGGCGGGTCCGTAAACGGCGGGTCACCCACGCACCTCGCGGGCGAAGATCCGGTCTCGAACCCGCTGGTACTCCTCCTCCCGCTCCTCGATGGACTTACTGCGCCGCCCGTCCTGCAGTGGCACGCGAATCTGCGGGGGGGGGTGGGGGGGGGCAGAGGGACAGGGGGACGGTCACTTTGGGATGGGAGGGGTTCATCATCAACCATCCATCCCTCAAACAGACCTGGGTCAAAACGTTGATTTGAAATAGAAATTCCCGCAAATCGCAAACAATTAAAACAAAAAGGTGCGTTTTGGGTAATACGCAGAACAAAGCGAACGGCTCTTTTGCACGATGGTACATTTTGATCAGGAGCAAGTGGAGGTTTCTTCATCACCCAGCAGCCATGATCCGTCAACGGGTGGCAGCCGGATAAAGAAAAAGACGCTCGTTTTGTCCTGGAATGTGTGCTTTCCCAGCATGCATCTGGGTGACCAGGAACTGCCGAGACTGGCCTCCAGGCAGAACCCGGGACTGAGAATAGACTGGGAATAACTACTGACATTCAGGACATGTCAGAGCAGTTTCCTCTGAAATACACTGCAGATAGCATAACACGGACAGAGCATGAAGGTGTTATACTGGGAGATGGCTGTTGGGGCTGGAGACGGACGCTAGGCTAACGGCTCGGCCAGCATGCCGCTCAGAGCCTGTTCGTGCACGCCTAGCCGACTACGCTTTATATGAACTGCATAGAACTGGGTTCTAATTCAGAACGGCTCGCAAGAGTGCAAAGGTGAGTCAGAGAGCGGAGACGACGCCAGTCTATCGACAGCAGGATTCATTACAGAAACCTGCAACATAACGCTAACCGCCACAGGGGGCGCAAGGGGGAGACTGCAGATCTGCAGCTTTAATGAGCAAACGGATGGAGGGTATAATGCTAACATAGCGCTCTAATGCTAAATGCTAAACCTATAACATCATAAGGAGCGGTATTCGGGGTCTGTTGAATTCTGTTGGAACAGGTTTGCAGTCTGCGCCACAAGACTTCACCTTCTAACTCCATCCATACATCCATCCATCCATCTTGCATTTAACTCCAAGTTGTTCTACTCTGGATACATCCAAGGCATTAATGAGATTAAGGACTCTGCTGTTACATGGCATGGCATTACGGATATGAAAAGATTAAGGTGCTAGCGTGCAGTAATGAACGCGTGTGCCTAACTGCACTACACTGCCGTATTCAGCGCTGAGAGGAGGGGTCTCAAACTCAGCCCCTGGACTGTCGCAGTGTCTGTAGGCTATCCGTGGGTTTCACCCTTAAGGGATAAAGCTAAGGCACTGATTGATTGGCTATAGATCCACACCTCATCTTCCCAGAGTCTACACTGGATGCTGACCAACAGAAAACTACAAAAACCTGCAGAGACTTCACCCCTTCCAGGACTGGAGTTAAACCTGCAGACACTGCGGCCCTCCAGGACTGGAGTTAAACCTGCAGACACTGCGGCCCTCCAGGACTGGAGTTAAACCTGCAGACACTGCAGCCCTCCAGGACTGGAGTTAAACCTGCAGACACTGCAGCCCTCCAGGACTGGAGTTAAACCTGCAGACACTGCGGCTCTCCAGGACTGGAGTTAAACCTGCAGACACTGCGGCCCTCCAGGACTGGAGTTAAACCTGCAGACACTGCGGCCCTCCAGGACTGGAGTTAAACCTGCAGACACTGCAGCCCTCCAGGACTGGAGTTAAACCTGCAGACACTGCGGCCCCTCCAGGACTGGAGTTAAACCTGCAGACACTGCGGCCCTCCAGGACTGGAGTTAAACCAGCAGACACTGTGGCCCTCCAGGACTGGAGTTAAACCTGCAGACACTGCGGCCCTCCAGGACTGGAGTTAAACCAGCAGACACTGCGGCCCTCCAGGACTGGAGTTAAACCTGCAGACACTGCGGCCCTCCAGGACTGGAGTTAAACCTGCAGACACTGCGGCCCTCCAGGACTGGAGTTAAACCTGCAGACACTGCGGCCCTCCAGGACTGGAGTTAAACCAGCAGACACTGGCCCTCCAGGACTGGTGTCTCAGATCCTCAGTTTAGGATCATATTGCCATCTGCACACAACTTTTGTGGTGGTGTTTCCTGAATTTTCAGGCCCATAGGGGGCACTCTTGACCAGACCTGGGTCAAATACGTATTTGTCTTGAATTCAAATACATTTCTGTGCTCTATTGATCTTGCCTGGTGTAATTAAACCAGCCAATATGACCAGAAGGCGGGGTTTGCACTTTTTGAGAGTATTTCATTAGTTCCAATACACCAGACAAGATCAGTAAAGCGTAGAAAATCATTTGAATCCAAAACAAGTACGTATTTGACCCAGGTTTGCTCTTGACCAGTTGCTGGTGCAGCTCATTAAACAGTCCTGAGAACATATTGCATGAGCAAGGTGTCTTTGTCCAGTTACGAATGTGGCTGTCCAAACCACGCCCCCTTCAGCTGATTGGCTGCGTAAGGCCTTACATTCATAACCCGTACGTAACTCAAAGAGACACCACCTCCACAGTCTCCACCTCAAGCACTCCAATCAGGAGTTTAATCCCAGCGGTACAGTAGATGGCGGCTGAGATGGCTTTAACCATCGATTGCCCAGACCCCTCCCAGTTCACCCTCCTGTGTGGAGCGCTCGAGCCGTGTGAACAGCACGCTGCTCCTACCTGGTTGTCATCCTTGTCCATGCTGGCGTCGTCCCTCTTCAGGATGAACTTCTTCTGGAAATCCATGTTCCGCTCGTCCTTGATGTGCTCGGAGAACCTCTGCTCCGGGCTGCGGGGAGGAGCATGTGTCAAGACAACAGCCCATTGGCTCAGGGTTACTGCCTCTGTCCTAGTCTGCCCTCCCATTGGCTTAGGGTCACTGCCTCTGTCCTAGTCTGCCCTCCCATTGGCTCAGGGTTACTGCCTCTGTCCTAGTCTGCCCTCCCACTGGCTCATGGGTACTGCCTCTGTCCTAGTCTGCCCTCCCATTGGCTCAGGGTCACTGCCTCTGTCCTAGTCTGCCCTCCCACTGGCTCATGGGTACTGCCTCTGTCCTAGTCTGCCCTCCCATTGGCTCAGGATTACTACCTTTGTCTTATGCTGTCCTCCAATTGGCTCATGGTAACTACCTCTGTTCTAGTCTGTCCTCTCATTGGCTCATGGGTACTGCCTCTGTCCTAGCCTGCCCTCCCATTGGCTCAGGATTACTACCTTTGTCTTATGCTGTCCTCCAATTGGCTCATGGTAACTACCTCTGTCCTAGTCTGTCCTCTCATTAGCTCATGGGTACTGCCTCCGTCCTAACCTGCCCTCCCACTGGCTCATGGGTACTGCCTCTGTCCTAGTCTGCCCTCCCACTGGCTCATGGGTACTGCCTCCGTCCTAACCTGCCCTCCCACTGGCTCATGGGTACTGCCTCTGTCCTAACCTGCCCTCCCACTGGCTCATGGGTACTGCCTCCGTCCCAGCCTGCCCTCCCATTGGCTCAGGGTCACTGCCTCTGTCCCAGCCTGCCCTCCCATTGGCTCAGGGTTACTGCCTCTGTCCTCGCCTGCCCTCCCATTGGCTCATGGGTACTGCCTCCGTCCTAGCCTGCCCTCCCACTGGCTCATGGGTACTGCCTCTGTCCTAGCCTGCCCTCCCACTGACTCATGGGTACTGCCTCCGTCCTAGCCTGCCCTCCCATTGGCTCAGGGTCACTGCCTCTGTCCTAGCCTGCCCTCCCACTGGCTCATGGGTACTGCCTCCGTCCTAGCGTGCCCTCCCACTGGCTCATGGGTACTGCCTCCGTCCTAGCCTGCCCTCCCATTGGCTCATGGGTACTGCCTCTGTCCTAGTCTACCCTCCCATTGGCTCATGGGTACTGCCTCCGTCCCAGCCTGCCCTCCCATTGGCTCACGGTTAGAGTGTGTGTTTGCGCTCACATGCGAGTGTTGCCAGTCTTGTTGATGATGACGGCCTTGCCCGTCTGGTCCACGTTGTGGTCCATGCCGAAGTAGGCAGCCACACGGTGCAGCAGCATGCGATGGTACGAGGTCATCTGAGGAAACTTCTTATACTGGTTACTGTAGAGAGAGAGAGAGAGAGACCAAATAACCCCTTTCACCTTATACTGTTTACTGCAAAGAGAGAGAGACCATCAAATCCCTTATACAGGCACAGAGAGAGAGACCATCAAATCCCTTATACTGGTTACTGCACACAGAGAGAGACCATTTAACCCCTTTCACCTTATGATGGTTACTACACAGAGAGAGAGAGACCATGTAACCCCTTATACAGGTTACTGCAGAGAGAGAGAGAGAGAGAGAGAGAGACCATACTGCAGAGAGAGACCATCTAAGCCCGTTCACCACCACTACTGTGGCTGAATAATATAAAAATGCTGAAATAATCTTCTGTGTTAACCATCTCTCTGTTTGGCATCATTGTAACACAAATATGTAATGCACTTGTAAGTACAATATGCATTAAAAAAAAATCCCCCCACAATTCTGCGTCCATTAGGTATTTCCTTATGTAATTACTGTGTCTATCGAAGATGTCATTTGTAAATAAGGCCCGGGCCGCTCGTGAAAGAGCCTTCAGAAATGGAAACTGAAATGGATCACCGAGACCGCGATAGGAAGATTCGCTCGGACGCCAGGGTGAAGAACAGGAGCCAGGAAAAAGAGAGAGGGAGGGAGCGCAGGATTCCCCGTCAGACGAGTGCGTCAGCGTAACGGAGGGGACCGCCGGGGTCCAGCGGCGGGCCGCGGAGTCCCTCGGGGGTAACGCGACCCAGCATGCAAAGCGTGAACGCTCCCGTCGGACGCGCACGCGGCTACTACAGCGGCCTATAAATACCCAGGCGGACGCCAGGAGGTAAAATCGGAGTGGTGTAGTGTGTGTTTCAGGGAGAGGGGTAGCACGGAATCTGCCTCACTTGTCATCGTTGATGAACTCCAGGATATCCTGTTCCAGTTTGAGCAGCATCATTCGATCCCTGTTGGACAGAGAGGGGGAAAGAGAGAGAGTGAGAGAGAGGGAAAGAGAGAGAGCGAGAGAGAGAGTAAGAATCAAAGCACGTTTTATTTTTAATTACTGCTGTTATTTGTAACTCCTGATTTGGCAACACCGTGTATGTCATGCCAATAAAGCACCTTGAAATTGAAAACTGAGAGGGAGACAGAGGGAGAGAGAGAGCGAGAGAGGTAGGGAGAGAGTGAGAGAGGGAGAGGGGGAGCAAGAGAGGGAGAGGGAGAGAGAGAGATGAGAGGGAGAGACAGAGGGAGAGAGAGAGTCAGAGAGGTAGACAGAGAGGAGGAGGGGGAGAGAGAGGGAGATGAGAGAGAGAGAGAGAGACAAAGGGCTTTCACCAAGATCAAAGAGCAGCGGCAGAGCGCCCTGCTCTGTTTCTGCATGCGGGCGTGGCTGTCGCTCTGTTTTGATTGGGCGGCCCGTGTGGGGGCAGTACCTGGGGTTGTTTTTCAGTGTGTTGACCAAGAACTCGTGCACGTCGATACCAGTGGAGTCAGTGTATTCCTGACTGGAGTCTGAGAGGGAGAAGCACATGATTACACACTCACCTCCTGAGGACCACAAATTACTGTAAACTTCACCCGGCCCCTCCCCTCCCCTCCCCTCCCCCCTACCGTCTCTAGGGTGTGAAGCGGCAGCTGATTTTAAGGTGTTAACAGAAAGCAGCAGACCCCGCGGCAGTGTGGAGCAGGAGGTGTGCAGTGTTGAGTAGGAGGAGCAGTGTGGAGCAGGAGGTGTGCAGTGTTGAGCAGGAAGAGCAGTGTGGAGCAGGAGGTGTGTAGTGTTGAGCAGGAGGTGTGCAGTGTTGAGCAGGAGGAGCAGGAGGTGCAGTGTTGAGCAGGAGGAGCAGTGTGGAGCAGGAGGTGTGCAGTGTTGAGCAGGAGGTGTGCCGTGTTCAGCAGGAGGAGCATGCAGTGTTGAGCAGTAGAAGCAGTGTTGAGCAGGTGTGTAGTGTTGAACAGGAGGTGTGCAGTGTTGAGCAGGAGGAGCAGCGCTGAGCAGGAGGAGCAGTGTGGAGCAGGAGGAGCAGTGTTGAGCAGGAGGAGCAGTGTGGAGCAGGAGGAGCAGTGTTGAGCAGGAGAAGCAGTGCAGAGCAGGAGGTGTGCAGTGTTGAGCAGGTAGAGCAGTGTTGAGCAGGTGCATGCAGTGTTGAGCAGGAGGAGCAGTGCTGAGCAGGAGGTGTGCAGTGTTGAGCAGGAGGAGCAGTGTGGAGCAGGAGCCACAGTGTTGAGCAGAAGGAGCAGTGTGGAGCAGGAGGAGCAGTGTGGAGCAGGTGTGTAGTGTTGAGCAGGTGGTGTGCCGTGTTGAGCAGGCGCATCAGTGTGGAGCAAACAGAATAAAAATACTGCCGTAGAGCTCAGAACACTAACACTCACACTGTTCAGGTAACTGTGCTTCTTTTAACTGCAGCTATTTATTCAAAATGCACTTAACCAGGAGTGTTAGAGAAAAATGCCAACCTGGCTAAACGCACAAACACAGAGTCACACACACGCATACACACACACACACACACACACACGGACCCCCGCGCACGTGCAGTGACGCAGACGTTAGGGGCTGCGCCCGGCGGGAAGGCCGTTTACCGCGAGAGAGCATCTTCCGCGGGGTCTTCTCCTTGCTCTTCTCCTTCTCCTCGTTCTCGCCCTCCTCTTTGGAGGACTTCTCCTCCTCCTTGTCCGAGGGACAGCTGACGTGCAGCTGGATGATGTCCTGAGAGGGGGGGGGTGGTTCAAAATCCTTCCTTTCCATTGGCTTATAACAAAAAGGACCTCCAGCACTACCAAACACACACCTGCTAACTGCTTCTCTTTCGTTTGCACACAGAATGGCTCTAAGGACAAACGACAGGTAAATGAAATTGGCCATAAGAAAAGAAAAAAGATATTAATAGTAAGGAGAGGTGGCTGGAGTGGATCAGGACCGGCCAGAACGCATGGATTTGTTTAAGCAGTGTTTGTGAAAGACATTCCTGGGGGTAGAAGAACATTCCCACGCAGTAGCGTACAGCAGAGGAACGATTTAAACAGTCTCCGTAAACCTGCTCTTCGTGAATCTTCTCTCTGGTCGTAAAAAAGGGAAGCACCTCAAAATGGAAGGGGAGGAGCTGAGGCTACGGACTAAGATAAAGCCGATACTTCTGCCACTTTAACGCACACGGATACTGACAGCAATATGATTTCAAAGAATTCATCCATCATCAAAGGGGTCCATCTTTCAAAGCGCTGGTGACGGTGCTTGTGCCCCAGGGACAAAAAATGAACGAATTAGCGAATTGCTAACGAGGGTGGAACAGGTTACACGGTATCGTTATGGACACGACTCACTGTGCACATAAAGTGTTTTGCGTTTGTTTGCGATCTTCCTGAGAAATTTCAGGGGGCAGATGAAACTGGTTGCACTGGTGTCCCACGGAATGAGGCCTAAGATTTGGAGAGCTAACGCTGTCAGATCAAACAAACGTTCAGATAAGAAGAGGACTGAGGTTCGTTTTGAAGGAAGCCACCATTTTAACAGCTAACATACTGCTTGCCACACAATAATGCATTTTTATACCAATTTTAACATTTCTAGAATTCCTTAGGGCCTTTCCGGGACAGAGAAACATAATTTTACTCAATTTAAGTCCTTTAGTCAGTAGTCCAGGCACAATTTAAGCCTGGTACATTAAGGTAGTCTAAAAGCGGGATTTAGACCCTGACAGGAGGGAAAAGCGAGTTCACTGCAGTGACACAGGAGAAGGCTTCTCATTGGCTCACCGATTAGCCTGATTAGCGCTAATCTCCTACACAAATTCATTTGGTTTCGCCAGATGGACAGGCGGTTAATCCCAATCATGATGAAACCCATCTAATTCTGTCTTCCTGTGAGCCGCAATGGCTGCCGTAGTACGCGGAAGGTTCTGGAATACCTGTGTGTGCAGGTGTGTGATTGGTGGAAGGTTCTGGTGAATACCATGTGTGTGTGGGGGTGTGATTGGTGGAAGGTTCTGGTGAATACCATGTGTGTGTGGGGGTGTGATTGGTGGAAGGTTCTGGTGAGTACCTGTGCGTGCAGAGGTGTGATTGGTGGAAGGTTCTGGTGAATACCTGTGTGTGCGGGTGTGATTGGGGGAAGGTTCTGGTGAATACCTGTGTGTGCAGAGGTGTGATTGGTGGAAGGTTCTGGTGAATACCTGTGTGTGCGGGGATGTGATTGGTGAAAGGTTCTGGTGAATACCTGTGTGCGGGGGTGTGATTGGTGGAAGGTTCTGGTGAATACCTGTGTGTGCAGAGGTGTGATTGGTCGAAGGTTCTGGTGAATACCTGTGTGTGGGGGTGTGATTGGTGGAAGGTTCTGGTGAGTACCTGTGTGTGCAGAGCTGTGATTGGTGGAAGGTTCTGGTGAATACCTGTGTCTGCAGAGGTGTGATTGGTGGAAGGTTCTGGTGAATACCTGTGTGTGCAGAGGTGTGATTGGTGGAAGGTTCTGGTGAATACCTGTGTGCAGGGGTGTGATTGGTGGAAGGTTCTGGTGAATACCTGTGTGTGGGGGTGTGATTGGTGGAAGGTTCTGGTGAATACCTGTGTGTGGGGGTGTGATTGGTGGAAGGTTCTGGTGAATACCTGTGTGTGCAGAGCTGTGATTGGTGGAAGGTTCTGGTGAATACCTGTGTGTGTGGAGCTGTGATTGGAGGAAGGGTCTGGTGAATACCTGTGTGTGTGGGTGTGATTGATGGAAGGTTCTGGTGAGTACCTGTGTGTGCAGAGCTGTGATTGGTGGAAGGTTCTGGTGAATACCTGTGTGTGTGGGGGTGTGATTGGTGGAAGGTTCTGGTGAGTACCTGTGTGTGCGGAGCTGTGATTAGTGGAAGGTTCTGGTGAATACCTGTGTGTGCAGAGCTGTGATTGGCTGAAGGTTCTGGTGAATACCTGTGTGTGGGGGTGTGATTGGTGGAAGGTTCTGGTGAATACCTGTGTGTGGGGGTGTGATTGGTGGAAGGTTCTGGTGAATACCTGTGTGTGGGGGTGTGATTGGTGGAAGGTTCTGGTGAATACCTGTGTGTGGGGGTGTGATTGGTGGAAGGTTCTGGTGAATACCTGTGTGTGCAGAGCTGTGATTGGTGGAAGGTTCTGGTGAATACCTGTGTGTGTGGAGCTGTGATTGGAGGAAGGGTCTGGTGAATACCTGTGTGTGTGGGTGTGATTGATGGAAGGTTCTGGTGAGTACCTGTGTGTGCAGAGCTGTGATTGGTGGAAGGTTCTGGTGAATACCTGTGTGTGGGGGTGTGATTGGTGGAAGGTTCTGGTGAGTACCTGTGTGTGCGGAGCTGTGATTAGTGGAAGGTTCTGGTGAATACCTGTGTGCGGGGGTGTGATTGGTGGAAGGTTCTGGTGAATACCTGTGTGCGGGGGTGTGATTGGTGGAAGGTTCTGGTGAGTACCTGTGTGTGCGGAGCTGTGATTGGAGGAAGGTTCTGGTGAATACCTGTGTGTGCGGGGATGTGATTGGAGGAAGGTTCTGGTGAATACCTGTGTGTGGAGGTGTGATTGGTGGAAGGTTCTGGTGAGTACCTGTGTGTGCGGAGCTGTGATTGGTGGAAGGTTCTGGTGAGTACCTGTGTGTGGAGCTGTGATTGGAGGAAGGTTCTGGTGAATACCTGTGTGTGCGGGGATGTGATTGGCTGAAGGTTCTGGTGAGTACCTGTGTGTGCAGAGCTGTGATTGGCTGAAGGTTCTGGTGAGTACCTGTGTGTGCGGAGGTGTGATTAGTGGAAGGTTCTGGTGAATACCTGTGTGCGGGGGTGTGATTGGTGGAAGGTTCTGGTGAATACCTGTGTGCGGGGGTGTGATTGGTGGAAGGTTCTGGTGAGTACCTGTGTGTGCGGAGCTGTGATTGGAGGAAGGTTCTGGTGAATACCTGTGTGTGCGGGGATGTGATTGGAGGAAGGTTCTGGTGAATACCTGTGTGTGGAGGTGTGATTGGTGGAAGGTTCTGGTGAGTACCTGTGTGTGCGGAGCTGTGATTGGTGGAAGGTTCTGGTGAGTACCTGTGTGTGGAGCTGTGATTGGAGGAAGGTTCTGGTGAATACCTGTGTGTGCGGGGATGTGATTGGCTGAAGGTTCTGGTGAGTACCTGTGTGTGGGGGTGTGATTGGCTGAAGGTTCTGGTGAGTACCTGTGTGTGCAGTTCCGGAGGCCCATCGGAGAACGGTCCAGAGGACTCCTCGCAGACGGCCAGACTGCGGACGAGCTTCTGCTTGGCGTTGGACTGAGGAAAGAGACCCGCACGCTGTTGAGCCCGTCCAAACACTTTTAACAGCTCTTCACTTCTACTTTCAGAGAGCGCAGGCAGCCCACCCTCCTGCCGGACCTCCAAACACACGAGGGGGATTCAGACACGGCTTGAGACCGGCTGTCCTACAGAGTGCGACTGCAAACGCCCCAAAAAAGACACTCTAAGAGAGACTCTGCGAGAGCAAAGCATTGTGGTCCGTACCCTCTTATCCAAAGAGCCAATGCTTCCTCCGTGCGCTTGGCAATAACAAAGCAGTGACCTTTAGTTTTATGACGCATCATCTCTCTGCGCTGGCTAAGACACGCACAGGGCTAACACACACACGCGCGCAGTCGAACACACACACGCGCGCGCAGGCTAACGTGAGCAGGGTGGAGACGCGATGAAGAGCTGGGGGGGGGGGGGGGTAGAGCTACACTCCATCCTCACAAACACAGACCCATAGGACACCTCTCACCCCAAAACAGCGGGGGGCGTAGAGCTACACTCCATCCTCACAAACACAGACCCATAGGACACCTCTCACCCCAAAAGAGCGCGGGGGGGGGGGGGCTCAAAGGACATATGACATATATATCATTTGCCTATAATTCACAAAAATAAGCCACTTATTCTCGGGCGCTATATGCTCCCTCTAAACTGGCCTATGTGTTATTTTCCACGAGCGGGCAGTAGAATAGAAGACATCGGTGAACTTTAATAATAGGTTACTACATCTGGGGCCTCATTTACAAAACGTATTTTAGATCAACTGTGTGGCGCGTGCATATAAAATCACGTCAAAGTAGTGCTTTAAAAAAATTTCAACATGACTCGATTTGACCGTGAAAACGGTTGTGGCTCTACGTCAGGTCTTCACTTGACTTATGCACGCAAGTTCATTTTATAAATGAGCCCCCTGCAGTTTCTATAGCCTAATGCGCAAATGAATAAAGCACTTCCACGTGGATGTAATTTGCCACACATCGGCATTTATTCATCATCAGGAAATGATTGTTTATAGGAAATCCCTGTTTATTTCTTAACACAAAAACGGCTAACACCTGTAGCCTAAAACAACATAAATTACTCACTCTGTTTAGTTTGTTTAACTTCTTTCATCATTCAATTTTATCAAAATCTTCAGAAAAGAAAGGAAACATAGCCTGCCATGGGAACATCATTTAGCCTAAATTGTTAGCTGACCAGATCTGTTGAACGAAGTGAAAAAAGAGACTGGCTCGCGAGCCTAGCTGACCAGTAACGTTAGGTGTCAATAGAGCTGAAAGTATCACCAGATCACCAAAACCAGACGATCCACTTGCTCTGGGTCCAGGGCAGAACGTTTTTTTGTTGACAGAGGAAGTAACGTTTGCACAGGAAATGAACTTTGCGTGCATGAACATGATTCGCCGCATGAAATTAAAGCCTGCATGTTAATTACAAAACGCGGGATCCAAAACTAATATTCGAGTGCTCAAATTTAGGTTCGAACTTTAAAAAAAAAAAGAAAGATTTTCGAATAGTTTTCGAACTTCGAATATTTTTTGACAGCCCCACACGCCATCCTCGCGAACGCGCTCGTGGATGCCCAGAGCGCTTTCCCCGTTAAGGCCGGGCGGAAGACACAGACCTCCGCTGGGGAAGACCAGAGACCGGCGTGGAGGTCACCGGGTCGTCATGGTTACAGCTGCTTCGGCATTGGTTTGCCTGTTAGTTTGCGGCCAGTTAGAGATTCTTTACTCCGATCAGAAGCATTCTGCCTGTGGATGTACGAAAAATAGGACGTGGATCTAGTGAATCCAGCCCAACCCTTCCCAGTGTCTCAGGCCAGGTTAGGGAGCGTACTGCCCGGTTATTTTAAAACAGGCTAGTGAGAGGCGTGTCAGCAGTCAAACGTGCCGCCGTGCCGTCGGAGACCCCACGGCGGGTCAACGTGCTCGTTTCTGCGCGGCGAATAAAGTTTTCCTTCTCCAGCAATCACGTCGGACGGGCTTTATTCCCGTCTTCCGTTTGCCGCGGCCGATACGCGAAAGAATCACGCAGGAGCCCGTCAGGGCACCGCGGCCTGCAGTTCAGCAGCGGGCCTGCAGGGGTCTCCGTGGGCGCGCTCAGATCGGAAACCATTAACAGCAGCAGCGCAACACGCGCAGACTCGTGACTAATCACACAATTATGGACTAATTACGTGTTCATCAGCGCAAAGCAATAAAATGACACGGCTCCTGACACAATAGCCTAGCGGGGCGACGCGTGGTGACGGATTTAATTTATACTGCACATCATGTTACTTCAATTTAGGCCACAGGACAAGAGATTAGAATAGACTGGCATTCCAAGTTGAAGAGCGCCGGTTCTATAAAATGATAACTGCGGTATCTGGCGAGCGTCCTTTCAGAAGGCAGTTGGAAAGATTTGGCGGCTCGGTCCATCAGCCGCTGCTCCTGAACGTGTGAGAATGTCTCCGTGTTCTTTCCCTAAAGTGGTCCGTTTACGGAAGTCAGCAAAAAGACGCCATTCTGTTCCCGCAGTCTGTCGTACGCTGCTGACGAACTGAACCAATCCCCGGGACTGAGGGCTCGGAAAGGCAAGCCCAGCAGGCTAACAGTTTCCATCAGGCTCCCGCTCTGCTGTGATTGTATCCAATACAACATAGGCTGACCACAGCTAGCAACATTATTAGACCAACTTTACTCAGCCACTATGCAGCATTAATCTGAATCCCGTTTCTATGATACTGACACGGTAGCATTGGTTATGAGAGCGGTGAGGACAATAATGACAATAAGACAATAACATCAGTGAACACAACAATAACAAACACAACGCTAACATTAGCAGCGCTAACTACAGGAACAATAACAGACATAGCGCTAACATTAGCAGCGCTAACTGCAGGAACAATAATAATAAACATGCACAGAACAAATGACTCTCCCCACCTTATCCCCCTCATCCAACCCCAACCCCAAACCCCAACCCCATGCTTTGACCCTACAGCAGGTTGCGATGACATACAGTCTGTAGAACGGACAACAGAGCTTAATGAGGGAAATGCACTCAGGAACCAAAGCGGTTTGCATCTCTCCAAACCCACATCGGTCAGCTTAACCTGACATATTCCGCTACCTGCTTGTCACCTATAAATATTTTCAAAGTAATAGCCTGGATGTGCTTGAGCCCTCTGAATAGCAGGTTTTTGGAATAATTTTGATTGAAGTGAACTCCATCGCTTTCAGTCCTCAGCAGTGACTGTGACATCAGCATTAGAATGTTCAGTCCAGAACATTCTAATCGCATATTTATGACCATGCACTGCAAAGGGCTCCTTTAATTCTGAGTCTAGGATTCATATTTCTCACTCAATTCTCCATCTTAATCCTGCATTTTCATCAAGCCAAGTAACGAACAGGAAAAAAACAACATAAGGTACAGCTCACAAAAAAAAAAAAATTGTGAAAACGCGTGTGTCGTGTCCAACAGGCTTAGTAGCTTTGTGCGATCGCAAACGAACCGTTACTGTCACACGGATAGCTACGTTTCATCCGCGAAGTGACTCACTGCGGCTTTAATTAATGACGCTATGCCAATGTTTTGATGGGTAATCCGCAGGATAACGGCGGGATTTTCTGTAATAAATCGGCGCGCGTATAAGCGACGTTTCCCCAGAGGGGATTTGGAGGGGGGTTAGCGAGCGCGGCGCTGCGGAAACCGAGCGGCGTTCGGCTCCGCGCGGCGTTCAGGCTGCTGAGCACCGCCGCGGGAAGGAGAGGGAGCGCGTGCAGGGTGCGATCGCGTAGCGCGGCGACGGGCCGGGCGTTTTGGGAAAGGGCGCCTGACACGCTCGGCGTCTCGGCCAACAGGAGCCCGGGCGGCTGTTCGGGAGAACAAGGTCAGCCCGGTGGAGAGGCTTCGCACGCTCTTCTGCAGAGAGGGCTGACCCAGATACATACTGGGGATGTGTGTGTGTGTGTGTGTGTGTGTGTGTAGCAACAGAGAGGGAGGGAGGGATAGAGAGAGAGGTGGGGGAGAGAGAGAGGGATAGAGAGAGAGGGAGAGAGAGGTGGGGAAGAGAGAGAGGGTTAGAGAGAGGGAGGGAGGGATAGAGAGCGAGGTGGGGAAGAGAGAGAGGGATAGAGAGAGAGGTGGGGAAGAGAGAGACGGATAAAGAGAGAGAGAGGCAGGGAAGAGAGAGAGAGGGGTAGAGAGAGAGAGAGGTGGGGAAGAGACAGCACAGATCAAGAGTGAAAGAGAGAGGGACAGACACAGCTGAGGGAGTGGGATGGAGAGAGAAAACGTGAGAGGGAGAGTGAGAGAGAGAGAGGGATAGATATAGACTGCAGGATCCTATTAACACAAGCCCAAGCCCAAAAATACCCACAGAGTGCGGTAAGGCGGTAAGGCGGTAATCTGTAAGTAAGCGCACTTGAGCTGCGTGCTCCCTCGGGCCCGCTAAGCCTGCTGGGAGGAGGCGAGGATGAGGAAGAGGAAGAGCGGGCGTTTCTCACCTTGGTCCGTTTCCTGCCGTGCCCGTGGTTCTGGCTCCGCCGCTGAGAGAGGGATGCGGAGAGAGGGCAAAGGAGAGAGGGAGCGAGAGAGAATGGGGGAAAAAGAGTGAAAGAGAGGAGAGAGTGAGACAAAAAGGGAAAGAGAACAGGAAACAGTCAGGTCCAGCACAGCCAAGCAAAGCAGACCTTCCTGTGCAGTCTTTAACTGCCATAATGGAACAAACAAATCCATTAACGAACCAATCAATCAATCAACCAATGACAACAACCCAGGGATCCTGTGAGCTCAAATCAAATGGCCTGGCATAGTGATGCAATGCATTGTTCCTATTGAATGAGTGAATGAATGAATGTATGAGTGAATGAGTGCATTAATCAGAGAATGAATGAATGAGTTAATAATCTCCTTGGATAGCATTTAGACTTTAAATAGTGATTTTGAACTTTGAATAGTGAAATAGTGATAAGTTTTTAGTGTTGTGTATGCTTGGCTTAAGTGAGTGTGAGAGTGAGCAAATGAATGGGTGAGTGAGTGAGTGAACGAGTGTGTGAGCAAGCGAGCGAATGGGTAGGTGAGTGAGTGAGCGAGAGAGAGAGAGGGTGAGTGAGAGAGAGGGTGAGTGAGCGAGCGAGCGGCGGGCGCCGGGGCACCTGGGAGTCCTGCGTGGCGCTCTCCTCTGCCTCCATGCCCTCTGCGGTGCCCTCCCGGCTGGGCGGCTGCAGGGCGGCTTTGCCTCGGCTGGCCGCCGGCTCGGTCAGAGCTCCGCTCTCGCCCTCCTTCAGGACGTCCGGCCCGCCGCTCAGCGACATGGACTCAGCCCAGGGGGAGGGCGGGGCAGGGCTGGGGGGGCGGGGTCACAGCCCAGATAAACCTCCTGTGAGGGGCCAGAGAGAGAGGGGGGGAGCTGAAGACTCATCAGCCAGCCAAAGCATTCTCATCAGCAGAGCCTCATGCATATTTATGAGGGGGGCGTGTCCAGGTTCAGCACTATGACCCTGTAATGCAGCACCAGAAACTCCAGCTCCCCATGGGTTACCTACGCTAGCTACGAGTTCCCCCAAAAACCCAGGCTGCAGGGTCTGGCCCTGGTCCTGGACAGTCACAGGGTCTGCTGGGGTCCCCAGCCCTGGCGTGTCACAGGGTCTGCTGGGGTCCCCAGCCCTGGTCCTGGAGAGCCGTAGGCTGTTCTGCATGTTGACTGTATACAGTTCCCTGATTGTAAGGTGAGTGCAAAAGAGCAGCACACCAGTTGCTCTGGACCCCAGGGCCTGTAGAACCACCATCTTACATGCAGGACCCATCTGCTGCACTTCACTACTTAATTAGCTACAGCACATGCCGCATTTCAAAAGCCTAACTGAGAGAGGAAACAGCAATATGTGCACACACTGCGGCCCTCCAGGACTGGAGTTAAACCTGCAGACACAGCGCCCCCTCCAGGACTGGAGTTAAACCTGCAGACACTGCGGCCCTCCAGGACTGGAGTTAAACCTGCAGACACAGCGCCCCCTCCAGGACTGGAGTTAAACCTGCAGACACTGCGACCCTCCAGGAGTGGAGTTAAACCTGCAGACACAGCGCCCCCTCCAGGAGTGGAGTTAAACCTGCAGACACAGCGCCCCCTCCAGGAGTGGAGTTAAACCTGCAGACACAGCGCCCCCTCCAGGACTGGAGTTAAACCTGCAGACACTGCGGCCCTCCAGGACTGGAGTTAAACCTGCAGACACTGCGGCCCTCCAGGACTGGAGTTAAACCTGCACACACTGCAGCCCTCCAGGACTGCAGTTAAACCTGCAGACACAGCGCCCCCTCCAGGAGTGGCGTTAAACCTGCAGACACAGCGCCCCCTCCAGGACTGGAGTTAAACCTGCAGACACTGCGGCCCTCCAGGACTGGAGTTAAACCTGCACACACTGCAGCCCTCCAGGACTGCAGTTAAACCTGCAGACACAGCGCCCCCTCCAGGAGTGGAGTTAAACCTGCAGACACAGCGCCCCCTCCAGGACTGGAGTTAAACCTGCAGAGACCACATCCCCTCCAGGACTGGAGTTAAACCTGCAGATGTAGCGCCCCCTCCAGGACTGGAGTTAAACCTGCAGACACAGCGCCCCCTCCAGGGCTGGAGTTAAACCTGCAGACACTGCGCACCCTCCAGGACTGGAGTTAGACCTGCAGACACAGCGCCCCCTCCAGGACTGGAGTTAAACCTGCAGACACAGCGCCCCCTGGCGCTGGTTAAGGTGGAATAAATAAATCCAGAGAAGGGTGGGGAGGCGTACCTGTGGCTGAAATTAGGAGCGCAGTGCCAGTTCCCTGGGCGGGACGGGAGCGGAGGCGGGTCCTACAGTGGGCGGCTGGGTCGGATGGCAGGGCGAGGGCATTCCATAGCAGGCACGAGCACCGAGGGGTGGGGGGGTGGGGGGGCGGGGTGGGGGGGGGCAGAAGCGGGGGGGAGGGGGTGGGGTGGGGGTGGTGGGAGGTCGCCGGGGGAAACGCTCAAGCTCCGCCCCTCACTCCTCCGACATGGCGCGGGATCCGTCAGGGGGAGCTCCTGCATCAGGGACACACATCAGCATCACACCTTATTATCTGCAGAAAACAAAATCCCCAAAAGCACTGGAGGCCTGCGGAGGGAACCCCTGTCCAGGTCGGCCTACAAAATGACATCACCGCTGCAACACTCCATCCCCAACATAAACACACATCCGCACGTTTTCTTCATCAAAAACACTTCCATTATCTTTTCGTAGCCTCCCCATTAAACAACGTCAAACAGTATTTATTCTTAAACTTCCTCTTGGGTACGGGCGTGTCCGTATCACCTGATCCGTATTGGTTACTCGGTGTGTAATCACGTATCAGGACGCAGAGTACAGGAAGTTCTCACACGCACAGCCTTCTGCAGTTCTCACACGCACAGCCTTATGATGCCACGCCTTCCCATGATGCACCCAAAATAAAACCTTTCACATTTTTTAAAAACTCGCATAACATGGCTCCATGTTGCAGCTGGGACGGAACAGCGTCAGCTCAGGGACCAATTCAATGTAAACCGGAAAAGGACCTCAAAAGCTTCATGAATTAAGTGCTAAACTGTAATGGATAATGTATAATGTGGACCCTCTGTACAGACAAACACAAGTGTGCACACACACACGCACACACGCGCATGCACGCACGTGCACACACACACACAGATCCGGGTCAGATCAACCACTCCAACCAGGACCATCAAAAAGTTTGTGACTCTCTCTTTCAGATCATCCACTCAAAATACTTCAAATCTTCAGACACCAGTAAAACTTCCGCCATTTTAAAATAAACGTCTATTTATGGCGCATTCTGCGTGACTGCACGCTTTTGCTTTGTGACCGCTGAGAATCCCGCTCAGCATCCTCCAGGACCTGCCGGAATCTGGAGCGCGTCGAACGGACACCCGATCCAAGACTACCGCGCGCGCGCTTCCCCGGCGAGCCCCTAACCAGACCCCGCACGCCAGGACCGCCTCCCGCTGTCTCCGGGAGAAAACGACCCGCGCGAAAGACGCAGCGTTTACTGCTTACAAACGGCTTCATGCAGGAGAGAGAGAGAGAAGACAAACGGCTAATGAAAGAGTGAAGGCAGTGGGTTATGTAGGAAAGAGAGAGAGAAGACACACGGCTAATGAAAGAGTGAAGGCGGTGGGTTATGTAGGAAAGAGAGAGAGAAGACAAACGGCTAATGAAAGAGTGAAGGCAGTGGGTTATGTAGGAAAGAGAGAGAGAAGACAAACGGCTAATGAAAGAGTGAAGGCGGCGGGTAAAGGGTCATGTGAGGCTGCAGTAATGTGAGGAGAGGAGGGTGAGGCACTGGGAGACTGCAGAGCTGCAGGACAGAGCTGGGATTCCCAGTGTGGGGGAGACCTGAGAACAGCACGTCACTGCACTGCATCAGAGACCAGCGCGCCCACACACAGACCGCACACACACACAGACCGCACACACACACACACACAGCACACTGCACCCACACACAGACCGCACACAGACCCACCCACACACACACAGACCGCACACACACACACAGACCGCACCCACACACAGGCCGCACCCACACAGGCCGCACCCACACACAGAGCGCACCCACACAGAGCGCACACCACAAACACACACAGACCGCACACCGCAAATACACGCACTCACACACACACAAAGCACACTGCACACACACACAGCACGCCCACACACACACACACACACACACACAGAGCACGCCGCAAATACACACGCACTCACACCGCCCACACACAGAGCACACACACAGACCGCACACACACACAGGCCGCACCCACACACAGACCGCACCCACACACAGAACGCACACACACACAGACCGCACCCACACACAGAACGCACACACACACAGAGCGCACACCGCAAACACACGCACTCACACACACACAAAGCACACTGCACACACAAACAGCACGCCCACACACACACACACACATACACACACACAGTGCACGCCGCAAATACACGCACTCACACACACACAAAGCACACTGCACACACACACACACACACACACACAGTGCACGCCGCAAATACACACACACACGCACTCACACCGCCCACACACACAGAGCACACACACAGCACGCCCACACACACAGAGCACACACACAGCACGCCCACACACACAGAGGACACACACAGCACGCCCACACACACAGAGCGCACACACAACACGCCCACACATACAGAGCGCACACAGCAAATACACACACACACACATAGCACGCCCACACACACATACACACACCGCCCACACACACACTGAGCGCACACCGCAAATACACACACACACACAGCACACCCACGCACACACACACACACACACACACACACACCGCCCCCACACACACACACAGGTTGTTGCTGATCGATGAGGGGGTGGCGATTTTGAGAGTGTTCCTGTCTCAGGGGATCAGCGGGGTTTGGCTTTATTGCTGATCATTCTCTGGCGCAGTTAGCTGTGAGTTAGCTCCCCAGGGCCGGGGGAACACACACGGACAGGATGGACGGAACGGACGCACGGACGGACGGACGGGCACAGGGACGGACGGGCACAGGGATGGACGGGCACAGGGACAGAGGGACAGACGGGCACAGGGACACACGGACGGGCACAGGGATGCACGGACAGACAAGAGGAGGGATGGATGGACGGGCACAGGGACGGATGGCCACAGGGACGCACAGACACAGGGACGGACGGACGGACGGTCACAGGGGCACACGGACAAATGGACGGACGGACACACACACAGACAAGGCAGCCCAGCAGGCAGAAAGGGCCGTAGCAGGAACAACAGCAAAGAGCGGGCGAGGGGGGGTAAGAGAAAAGGGGGAGGAGGAGAAGGGAGAGACAGCAGTGTCGACAAGTTGAATGAGTGTGAATGAGAAGCTCATGAATGAGTCTGCAGGGCACAGGGCTCCTCTCTCTCTCTCTCTCTCTCTTCCTCTTTTACCTTCTCTCTCTCACCCTTTCTCTCCTCTCCTGTTCCCTCTCTATTTCACAGGCACACAGCCTCTCTCTACCTCCCTCACCTTTTCTCTCTCTACCTCACTCACCCGCTCTCTCTCTTCCTCTCGCCTTCTCTCTCACTACCTCACTCACCCTCTCTTCCTTACTCACCCTCTCTCTCTCTATTCCTCTCTCACCTTCTCTCTCCCCCTCTCTCTCTCCTCTCCTGTTCCCTCTCTATTTCACAGGCACACTGTGTTGCCAAGGAGACAGCAACGTCATTCTCAGCTGTTGCCATCTGCGTCGCGAGTGGGGGGGGGGGGAGTGGGGGGAGAGGGAGAGGAGAGAGGAGAGAAGCAGCAGCAGAGAGGGGGGAGAGGGGGCGGGGGTGGGCAGGGGTTAGAGAGAGGGATGATATTAAAAATAAATACGCAGACTGCAGAGAGCTGGGGGGGGGGGGGGACTGAATGGAGACTGCAAAGTAAGTGATAAAAAAAGTAAATAAATAAAAAAGAACACTCCCCCAGTCCCAGAGCAGAGAGAGAGGCACCCGGCCCGGTCTGGGGCCCACAGGAGCATCTGACCAACAGCTGACAGGGCTCAAGCACTGCCTGTTCTCACTGTGTTCAGCGCTGTCTGTTCTCACTGTGTTCAGCGCTGTCTGTTCTCAGTGTGTTCAGTGCTGTCTGTTCTCACTGTGTTCAGTGCTGTCTGTTCTCAGTGTGTTCAGTGCTGTCTGTTCTCACCGTGTTCAGCGCTGTCTGTTCTCACCGTGTTCAGCGCTGTCTGTTCTCACCGTGTTCAGCGCTGTCTGTTCTCACCGTGTTCAGCCCTGTCTGTTTTCACTGTGTTGAGCGCTGTCTGATCTCAGTGTGTTCAGTGCTGTCTGTTCTCACTGTGTTCAGTGCTGTCTGTTCTCTCCGTGCTCAGTGCTGCCTGTCCTCACTGTGTTCAGTGTGGTCTGTTCTCAGTGTGTTCAGTGCTGTCTGTTCTCACTGTGTTCAGTGTGGTCTGTTCTCAGTGTGTTCAGTGCTGTCTGTCCTCACTGTGTTCAGTGTGGTCTGTTCTCACTGTGTTCAGTGCTGTCTGTTCTCACTGTGTTCAGTGCTGTCTGTTCTCACTGTGTTCAGCGCTGTCTGTTCTCACCGTGTTCAGTGGGGTCTGTTCTCACTGTGTTCAGTGTGGTCTGTTCTCACCGTGTTCAGTGTTGTCTGTTCTCACTGTGTTCAGTGCTGTCTGTTCTCACTGTGTTCAGTGCTGTCTGTTCTCTCCGTGCTCAGTGCTGCCTGTCCTCACTGTGTTCAGTGTGGTCTGTTCTCAGTGTGTTCAGTGCTGCCTGTTCTCACTGTGTTCAGTGCTGTCTGTTCTCACTGTGTTCAGCGCTGTCTGTTCTCACTGTGTTTAGCGCTGCCTGTTCTCACCGTGTTCGGTGCTGTCTGATCTCAGTGTGTTCAGCGCTGCCTGTTCTCACTGTGTTCAGCGCTGCCTGTTCTCACTGTGTTCAGCGCTGCCTGTTCTCACCGTGTTCGGTGCTGTCTGATCTCAGTGTGTTCAGCGCTGCCTGTTCTCACTGTGTTCAGCGCTGCCTGTTCTCACTGTGTTCAGTGCTGTCTGTTCTCACTGTGTTCAGCGCTGTCTGTTCTCACTGTGTTCAGCGCTGTCTGTTCTCACTGTGTTCAGCCCTGTCTGTTCTCACTGTGTTCAGTGCTGTCTGTTCTCACTGTGTTCAGCGCTGTCTGTTCTCACCGTGTTCAGTGGGGTCTGTTCTCACTGTGTTCAGTGTGGTCTGTTCTCACCGTGTTCAGTGTTGTCTGTTCTCACTGTGTTCAGTGCTGTCTGTTCTCACTGTGTTCAGTGCTGTCTGTTCTCTCCGTGCTCAGTGCTGCCTGTCCTCACTGTGTTCAGTGTGGTCTGTTCTCAGTGTGTTCAGTGCTGTCTGTTCTCACTGTGTTCAGTGTGGTCTGTTCTCAGTGTGTTCAGCACTGTCTGTTCTCTCCGTGTTCAGTGTGGTCTGTTCTCAGTGTGTTCAGTGCTGTCTGTCCTCACTGTGTTCAGTGTGGTCTGTTCTCACTGTGTTCAGTGCTGTCTGTTCTCACTGTGTTCAGTGTGGTCTGCTCTCACTGTGTTCAGTGTGGTCTGTTCTCACTGTGTTCAGTGTGGTCTGTTCTCACTGTGTTCAGTGCTGTCTGTTCTCACTGTGTTCAGTGTGGTCTGTTCTCAGTGTGTTCAGCACTGTCTGTTCTCACCATGTGCAGTGCTGTCTGTTCTCAGTGTGTTCAGTGCTGTCTGGTCTCACCGTGTTCAGCACTGTCTGTTCTCTCCGTGTTCAGTGTGGTCTGTTCTCAGTGTGTTCAGTGCTGTCTGTCCTCACTGTGTTCAGTGTGGTCTGTTCTCACTGTGTTCAGTGCTGTCTGTTCTCACTGTGTTCAGTGTGGTCTGTTCTCACTGTGTTCAGTGTGGTCTGTTCTCACTGTGTTCAGTGTGGTCTGTTCTCAGTGTGTTCAGCACTGTCTGTTCTCACCATGTGCAGTGCTGTCTGGTCTCACCGTGTTCAGCACTGTCTGTTCTCACCGTGTTCAGTGCTGTCTGTTCTCACTGTGTTCAGCACTGTCTGTTCTCACCATGTGCAGTGCTGTCTGTTCTCAGTGTGTTCAGTGCTGTCTGGTCTCACCGTGTGCAGCACTGTCTGTTTTCACTGTGTTCAGCACTGTCTGTTCTCACCATGTGCAGTGCTGTCTGTTCTCAGTGTGTTCAGTGCTGTCTGGTCTCACCGTGTGCAGCACTGTCTGTTTTCACTGTGTTCAGTGCTGTCTGTTCTCACTGTGTTCAGCACTGTCTGTTCTCACTGTGTTCAGTGCTGTCTGTTCTCACCATGTTCAGCACTGTCTGTTCTCACCGTGTTCAGTACTGTCTGTTCTCACCGTGTTCAGTGCTCTCTCTCACGCACACCCATGCTCAGCGCAGTCTGTGCTCTTCATGTTCACACTCAGAGCCTTTGGGGAAACGCGTGTGTCAGAACTCTGACAGATCAGGAGCGAACGCCTCCAGCCCAGGAGAGACGCAGGGACGCTGCGGGAGAGAGCAGGGAGGGTCACACAGGCCCCCTCCAGCCGCAGTCCGTTCCCCGGGCAACCCCCCCGGACCAGCGTGGGGCGGGGTGGGGTAGTCATCCCAGGCAGTCGTTTGAGGGGCCACCCTGCTGGCATGGGGGTCTGTATACAGACAGCACGCACGCCCTCGGGGAAAACGCTTCACGACCGCGACCGAAACTGAACCACGGCGAGCGGAGCAGAGGGGACCGCACACAGGAGCTGAATGGCGGGAAGGTGAATGAGAGCTGGGGAGGGGGGGTGTTTATCTGAATGGAGACGCAGCACAGAGAGACCGCACCAGAGCAGCTCTGCCCCATTCACACTAACAGCATCACCAGCCCCATGTACCCGAGTGTGTGAGTGAGAGTGTGTGTAAGTGTGTGTGTGTGTGTGAGAGAGAGTGTGTGTGAGTGTGCATGTGCGTGTGCGAGTGTGAGAGTGTGTGTGAGTGTGTAAGTGTGAGTGTGTGTGTGTGTATATGTATGTGTGAGAGACAGCTCACACACACACACATATGCACATGCACACACGCACTCACACACACTCTCTCTCTCTCTCTTTCTCACACACACTCTCTCTCACACACACACACACGCACTCTCTCTCTCACACACACACACGCACTCTCTCTCTCACACACACACAGGGACAGGGTGAAGACGCGGTGACGCTGCGGAAGCGAGGGAAGGAGCAGGAGAGAGAGAGAGAGAGAGAGAGAGAGAAAGCGGGACAGGAGCGGAGGACGGGGGGGATGAGTCAGAGCTCTCCCACAGGAAGCAGTGGGCTGAGGACCGCGTGGGGGAGGATGGCGTCAGCAGACCTGCCAGCTCCTGAGGAGACGACGCGTTGCAGGGAGGGGATCCTCACAGAAAGGGGGGGGGGGGGGGTGGGGGAGAGAGAGAGAAAGAGAAGGGGGGGGGGGGGTGGAGGAGGTTGGCAGGGTCACGAGAGAGAGACGTGTGGACCCAGGGAAGCGTTTGCCCGGACCAGTCTTGAATAATGAGACACCGACTTGGGGGGGGGGGGGGGGGGTCCTGATCCCCACGCATTTTTAATGAGGGAGAAAATGCCAGAATGTGGGCGGGTAGTTTGGACTGAGGAAGGGGGGAGAGAGCAGCCACTCCCACGCATCAAAGAATATCCCACACGCAGAAAGAGAGACTTGCTCCACCCCCACACAACCCCACCCCCGTGAAAAACAGCGGTCCCAGGCTGTCGGCTGGCTGCAGTGTCATCAGGGGAACCCCAACCGCTTTTTGGCCAGTGGTTAGGGGAAGCCCTATGGGGTTGTGGTCATTTGGCCAGTGGTTAGGGGAGGCCCTATGGGGTTGTGGTCATTTGGCCAGCGGTTAGGGGAAGCCCTATGGGGTTGTGGTCATTTGGCCAGTGGTTAGGGGAAGCCCTATGGGGTTGTGGTCATTTAGCCATTGGTTAGGGGAAGCCCTATGGGGTTGTGGTCACTTGGCGAGCGGTTAGGGGAGGCCCTATGGGGTTGTGGTCATTTGGCCAGTGGTTAGGGGAAGCCCTATGGGGTTGTGGTCATTTGGCCAGTGGTTAGGGGAAGCCCTATGGGGTTGTGGTCATTTGGCCCGCGGTTAGGGGAGGCCCTATGGGGTTGTGGTCATTTGGCCCGTGGTTAGGGGAGGCCCTATGGGGTTGTGGTCATTTGGCCCGCGGTTAGGGGAGGCCCTATGGGGTTGTGGTCATTTGGCCAGTGGTTAGGGGAGGCCCTATGGGGTTGTGGTCATTTGGCCAGTGGTTAGGGGAAGCCCTATGGGGTTGTGGTCATTTGGTGAGCGGTTAGGGGAAGCCCTATGGGGTTGTGGTCATTTGGCTAGCGGTTAGGGGAAACCCTATGGGGTTGTGGTCATTTGGCCAGCGGTTAGGGGAGGCCCTATGGGGTTGTGGTCATTTGGCCAGCGGTTAGGGGAGGCCCTATGGGGTTGTGGTCATTTGGCTAGCGGTTAGGGGAAGCCCTATGGGGTTGTGGTCATTTGGCCAGCGGATAGGGGAAGCCCTATGGGGTTGTGGTCATTTGGTGAGTGGTTAGGGGAGGAGGGTTGTGGTCATTTGGCGAGCGGTCAGGGGAAGCCCTATGGGGTTGGGGTCATTTGGCCCGCCCTTAAAGTCGCTGTGGCGTTGGGCGTGTCTCTTAGGGAGGCGTGGCCCGGCTCGCTGAAGTTGAAGCTGATGTCCGCCAGCTTCGCTTCGTGTGCGGTAAGAGGAGTGCAGACCGCACGCAGGCCCGGGAACCTGGCGCAAAACCGCCAACGAGATAAACGCACGCCGCGCTTCCTCGGCATCGCGAAAAAAAAACACATCGCTTCTTCTGTTTGTTACAAAAATAGAAAGTTTGCATCAGCCTGTGCACATCGCCAGTGTTTCCAGGCTGGGTGACTAACAAAGTCTATTCGAAGAGCTCCGTGTTTCAAACGGAAGAGCACAATAAGTGCATAATAATATTGTCATGTTTTTTTTTTTTTGTTTTCCTTTGTTAACAACACCGAGGATAAGCAAGTCCCTTTCGCTAGGCGCAAAATTTAATAACCTAATCATTCAGTAATTTAACGTTTTGGGTAACGGTAGACCGATAAAACCGTCGTCCTCCCCGCACCAGAAGACGGCGAAACGAAACGTAACGCGATTGGTCCCCCGGCACAGCCCGCGGAGAAGAGTCCGGAAAGCGCGTCTCCGTCACTGACCGCAGGGGTGGACACCTGTGAGGTAATTACTGCATGTGAGGTTCGGAGGGACACGGGGGGGGGGGGGTGGGGTGGGGGGGGGTCGGACCGAGCGGAGCTGCATCCGCTCTGGAACAGTCGCACAGAGTCCTAATTACGCAATCTCCCCCACTTCTCACCGCTCTGGGTGGGAGGGAAGGAGGGAGGAAGGGAGAGAAGGCAGGGAAGGGAAGAAAAAAAAAAAAGAAAAATCTCAATGATGAAACAGCCCCTGCCGTTTTGCCATTGGCCGAGCCTCTCCGCCAATCGGAGGGCCAGCTCCATGGCAACAGGCTCTGTCACCAAGAGAAAAGCGGAGATCTCCCCTAACACCCCCCCCCCCATCCCTCTCTACATCACCCCCCCCCCCCTCCCCCTCCCCCCTCCCCCCAACACCATCCACCCACCCACCGTCCCCAATTATATCTGGCTGCATGTACTCAGAGGAGAACGGCAGCTCGCAGTGATACAGACGGGTCGGTCGAAACACGGAGGGGCACTGCGCAAATTCAGACAGGCGCCGTCTGCTCTGAAAGGGTGGGGGGGGGGGGGTGGAGGGGTGACCAGCCCCCTCGAACAGGACCTTTTCAGGAGACGAAAAAATAAAGGAGCACAAGGCGTTTCCGCATCCTGAGCGCAGAGGCGCCGGTTCTCAGCAGGAAAAGGTGCCGTTATTCGCCGGCTCGCAGACCTGGGGGGGGTTCGAGCGCAGAGAGGCACGGGCGCGGGAGTTCGGCATCTCCGTACCGGCGCAGACCGGGTCCTCTCCACAAATCACCGCCCGTCCTCTCACCAGGCTTCGCGCAGGAGAGAGAGACGACTTCCCATTGATCAGGAAACCGCTGACTTTCCGACCCTGACCATCGAAAGCGCTACCAGAAGGCAGAGGGACCTGGGTACGTCACAAACACACACACACACAAGCTGCACCGCTCTCTAACAGCTGAGCAACAAACACCAGCAGCCCCCCACACAGACACTTCAGGGTCTGAAAGTGAGTGTCTGCTCAATCCCACGTTTCTGGACTGATCAGGAGCTTCTGCTTTTCAGACCCTAAACTCTGGATATGACCAGACGGATTTGGGGGCCGATGGCGGTGGTTTGGACACTACTCACCCTCCCTTCCCCCCCTCCCCCCCCCCACACCCCCACAGTGCCTCTGCATCGAACCTCCCGTGAACCACATGCATGGCCAGCAAGCGGAGGGAGGGGCAAAGGGGACAGGGGGCGTGGCCAGCACGGCAGCTGCCGAGGACTTTATTCAACCTTCCTCCGGCAGGTGAAAGAGAGAGAGGGAGACAGAAAGGCAGAGAGAGGCAACAACCTGTGCTGTTGGTCGCCACAGGGCCATCTCTACGCCGATGCCCACAGTCTGAAGCACAGGGCTACTCTCCTGGCAGCACAGGGTTACTCTCCTGGCAGCACAGAGCTACTCTCCTAGCAGCACAGGGCTACTCTCCTGGCAGCACAGGGTTACTCTCCTGGCAGCACAGAGTTACTCTCCTGGCAGCACAGAGTTACTCTCCTAGCAGCACAGGGTTACTCTCCTAGCAGCACAGGGTTACTCTCCTGGCAGCACAGGGTTACTCTCCTGGCAGCACAGAGTTACTCTCCTGGCAGCACAGAGTTACTCTCCTAGCAGCACAGAGTTACTCTCCTAGCAGCACAGGGTTACTCTCCTAGCAGCACAGGTCAACTCTCCTAGCAGCACAGGGCTACTCTCCTAGAAGCACAGGGTTACTCTCCTGGCAGCACAGGGTTACTCTCGTAGCAGCACAGGGTTACTCTCCTAGCAGCACAGGGTTACTCTCCTGGCAGCACAGGGTTACTCTCCTAGAAGCACAGAGTTACTCTTCTAGCAGCACAGGGTTACTCTCCTGGCAGCACAGGGTTACTCTCGTAGCAGCACAGGGTTACTCTCCTAGCAGCACAGGGTTACTCTCCTGGCAGCACAGGGTTACTCTCGTAGCAGCACAGGGTTACTGTCCTGCCAGCACAGGATAATGTGCTATGGTTAATTTTTTTTTTGCTCAAGTGATTAATAGTATTTTACATTACAGTGTTTTATATTATATCATTCTATATTGTAGTTCCTGAGTTTCGGTTATTTTTATTGTTGGCTAGCAAAGCTACACTTCAGTTTCATTTAAACTAAAGTTATGCTTCAGCTTCGTTGCCTCGCAGTCATGGTTAACTTCTGCTCGATTTCTAACAGATCAAATAATATTCCCACAAAAAGTAACATGAATACTTATCTTTTACAACTACATGAAACATTTAAATGTAAGCGGAGATGGTGGCTGTCAAAATCCACTCTCTTTTGTGGAATGACATAGAATTTGTCTGAGCAAGAATACTGGGATGAGGGACACATTGGATCTGATAAATATTATTATTCAGGAAAATAAAAATGTTTTTAAATATGCAAGGCTTACAGACTGACTCAGAAGGGTGCATGGTGTTTCATTAAGAATGTATATGCTTGCTTGGATTTTTTTCCTAAGAATTAGCTTCAAGCAAAATTACCAATTCCAGCCCTACTTAATGAATTTATTCTCAAATGAGGTCTGATCATATCTCTTAGAACACTGCGCAAAATTGCTCGGATTTCCTTGGATTTCCACAAGCCTCAGAACATCCTTCTCGGATGGTCACTTAGAAGTAGTGCATGACATGATTAGGACTCATTAGCTGTAGTTAGGCTAATTTTAGCTAACTGGGGCCTAATATCTGACCTCACCTAACCAGCAAAACCCTCCACAACTCTGTACGTCCTGTCTCTCATACTGGCCCTCAGACGCAATGCACTCCACTACATGCCCGGATTCGCAGTGG
Source organism: Anguilla anguilla (assembly GCF_013347855.1). NCBI lineage: Eukaryota > Metazoa > Chordata > Actinopteri > Anguilliformes > Anguillidae > Anguilla > Anguilla anguilla. The sequence goes on from NC_049213.1 coordinate 3,600,486, forward strand.
TTTTCACCTCTAAGCACACCCTTTCTCATCCCTACAGAAACACATAATGTCTGCGAGAGAAACAGCAGGCTGCTAACGACAGTCAGTGGCTACCTTGCGCACTAGCTAGCTAGCACTGAACTCCACCTGTCATCATAGACTGTAGAAAAGATTCCAGCTGTTGACCACACAACTTCGGAGTGGTCAGCATCTCTGTGGTAACGGCGATGTCTCTTATTGGTGAAACTCGCTTTAGGATTGTGGGTAACGTAGTACTTCAACAAGAACTCACACAGGGACTGGGGTATAGAGCCCAGGGAATAAAAACCAGGGTACATGGACCAGGGTATAGAAACTAGGGGACAGGGACTAGGGTATAGAGACTAGGGTACAAGGACCAGAGTATAGAGACCAGGGTATAGGGACCAGGGAATAGTGATCAGGGTATAGACACCAGGGTACAGGGACTGGGGTATACAGTTGAGGCCAAAAGTTTACATACACCTAGGCTAAAGACACTGAAACTCAATTTCCCACAACTCCACACATTTCATGTTACCATACATTTCCTGTGTTAAGTCAATTAGGTTATCTACCTTATTTCCAGAAGAGGTAATTTCAAAATAATAGCTAAGAGAGAGATTTATTTCAGCTTTTATGTACTATATCAGATTTTCAGTGGTTCAAAAGTTTACATACACTTAGTATTTGTTGGCATTACTTTTTAATGGCTTAACTTGAATCAAACGCTTGGGGTAGCCTTCCACAAGCTTCTCACAATACTGCCAGAATTTTTGCCCATTCCTCTTCAGAGAACGGGTGTAACTCAGTCAGGTTAGTCAGCCTCCTTGCTCGGAAATGCTTTTTCAGTTCAGTCCACAAATTTTCTATGGGATTCAGGTCAGGGCTTTGTGATGGCCACTCCAATACTTTCACTTCGTTGTCTTTAAGCCAAACTTTGGAGGTATGCTTAGGATCATTATCCTGCTGGAAGACCCAGTTGCAACCAAGTTTTAACTTTCTAGCTGATGTCTTGAGGTGTTGCATGAGTATTTCTAGATAATCCCCCTTCCTCAGGATGCCATCTATTTTCTGAAGTGCACCAGTCCCTTTTCCAGCAAAACACCCCCACAACATGAAGCTGCCAACCTCCATGCTTCACAGTTGGGATGGTGTTTTTCGGATTAAAAGCCTCACCCTTTTTCCTCCATACATAGCGCTGATCATTATGGCCAAACACTTTTTTGTTTCACCTGACCAGAGAACACTCCTCAAAAGGTTAGGTCTTCGTCCTGGTGATCACCTGCAAACTTCATTCTGGCTTTTTAATGCCGGTCTTGGAGTAGGGGCTTCATCCTTGCACAACAGCCTTTCAGGCCATGGCAATGTAGAATTCACTTAATGGTGGATGTAGATGGCGCATGATGCCTCTAACTCCTTCACCAGTTCCTTTGTTGTTGTCTTGGGGTTCAGTTGAACCTTTCGGACCAAAGTTCGTTCAGCCCTGGGAGTTCATTTGTGCCTCCTTCCTGAACAATGCAGTGTCTGTGTGGTCCCAAGATTTTAATGTTTGCATACAATTGTTTGTACAGATGCTTGTGGTACCCTCAGTTGTTTGGAAATTGCTCCTAAGGAGGAAGCGGACTTGTGGAGATCCACTATGAGGTCTTAGCTTAGGTTGCTTGGATTTTCCTACGGTATCAAGGGCAAAAACGCCGTGGCTCTATAGGCAGGTCCTTAAATACAGCCTCAGGTGACAATTAACTCCTAATAAACTCCCAATTATGACAATTTACCAATCAGAGGCTTCTAAAAATGTATTACCTATATTTCTGGAATCTTACAGACTGTTTAAAGAGACAGTCAACTTGGTGTATGTAAACTTTTGACTCGCTGGAATTCTGATATAGTGAATTAAAGCTGAAATAAATCTGTCTCAAATCAATTGTTTTAAAATTACCTCTGATGTGAACAAAGTATATGCCCTAACTGACTTGCTGAAAGAAATGTATGGTAACATGAAATGTGCAGAGTTGTGAAAAACTGAGTATGAATATATTTAGCCTAGGTGTATGTAAACTTTCGGCCTCAACTGTAGGTATATTCAAGTTGATCCTCAAGAAGTGCAAGACTCAAGAAGAGTTAAAAACACATTCTGTTTATATTTTAACATTAATGAATATCTCCCTGCCTGCAGGAAGATGGCAGCTACAGCTCTGTAAAAGCAGGAATTTTAAAAATAGGTTCCGCATGGTGCTGCAGTCCTGCTGCTGGTGTTAATGAAAAGAGCGGGAGCCTGGTCTACGTCACAAAGCCTGACACAGTGGTGCAAGGACCAGTCTCACGCAGAGACCAACCATCTGCTCACCTGCCACAGTCCTAAACCTGCCGCCCCCCCCCCCCCCCATATCCCCCTCCTCTCCCCCGCTGCCTCGTTCTGGAGAGTTCCCAACACTCGAGCGTCCGGGTCTCTGTACGGACAGACCACAGGTTCAGGCTTCGCCTGTCCTACCACCGCAAAAACTCTTTCTCCTTAGCTACTGAGGGCCAATCTTTCCTACCAATGTTCTTGAAGGGACGTTTCCAGTGGCAACGGACTTTCTGTACCGTGACGTGGAAAAGGAACCTCTTCCTGCCAGCTGGAGTTCCTGTTGTTAAGATACTGAGAGGACTGACGTAGTTGAGTGTTTTCTGGGTCTGCCCCCCCCCCCCCCCCCCCAACCCCCCAACCCTCCAACCCTCGAAGGCCTGCCCAATCCCAGCAACCCCAAAAGCCTGGACATTACCCACAATCCTCCACCGCACCTAGTACACTGGATGTTTCGCTAGCTGCACCAGGCCCGATTCATAAGTCCTCACATCGTCCCACTATTCTGAGGATTTCTTCAATGGAGCCGTTAAAACTCGCTCAGTCCCTGCAGGGAACGCAAGCCGCTTTCAGAGGGAAAGCCGATTGGCTAAAGAAACGCGCGAGTCACAGCTCCTCGGAACGGAGAGGCTCGGGCGGTAGGGCCGTCAGGGTGCACCGGAGGCACCCGAGCCCTGCGGAACGAGCTTCCCGCTAGCCCGCTAGCCCGCCGCGCCGGCCGCCCACCGCCCCGCTAAAACCCGAGTGAGTCATCCACCCGCCCCTTACGGCTGCAACAGCACGCCCCGGCGAGGAACGCGCACGCAGGGACCGCAGGTCTCAGAGCGGCTCGAACCAGCCGCCGAGACAAACCCCAGACAGGGACGCGGTCGAACGGCGGGAGGAGGCGGGTTTCGGAGACGGAGCGTTTCCGCCAAACCCCGCCCCCCTCTAGAGGAGCAGCCCAAACGGGCCGCTCCCCGACGCGCCCCGCTTGCTGCCGCAGAAGGCGCTGTTCCCAGAATGCCAGGCGAGGGCCGGGCCAGGAGAGATCAGCCGCGCGCAGGCGAAGCACAGTTCTGGAGCCTCGACCTAAGACTCCGGTTGTGACGACTTCAAAGCAGCGGCCGATGGAGCAGACAGCTCCCGCCAATGCGCTTGGAGCCCGAACCCCCAGTCGCTACACCTCCCACTGCTGCTCCTCTGAGTCATGATCCGATTCACCTGTATGTGTATTTTTCTCTCTCTCTCTCCCTCTCCGCCCCCTCCCCTCTTCTCTCTCTCCCCTTCTCTCTCTCCATATCCCCCTCCCCCTCTCTCTCTTCCTCTCCCCCCTGTCCATTGCGTCAAAATTTGTTTGAACCCAGAAAAAGCTAAAGGAATCTATAAATGCATCAAACAATACGTTAGTTGGTTAGTTAGGTAGTTAACGAATGAATGAATTAATAAGCCAGCCAGGAGGGAGGAAGATGAGAGGACGGAGCAGGGATAGGGGGTTAAGTCTGGCAAACTTCTACGCATCTTAAGTTCACATTTTTGTCAATATAAATATTGAAGAGAGAGAAGGAAGGAAAAAAAGAGCGATGGGGGAAGAGAGTGATGCGCTGGTGGGGGTTTAGGAGGATGAGAAAGGACAGAACCTCCAGACTTCAAAAGCAATTACGTGTGCTCTCTCTGGGGCGGAGGGAGGCGGGGGGGTCAGCATCGATTTCCCCTCCCTCTCTCCTCCTCTGTCTTTTTCCCACGGACCCTCATTAACATGCGGGGAGCGTCCAAGGACCCCGACAACCCAGGTAACGCTCTCCAAAAAAAACACAAAACAACCGGAACCGCGAACGAGGGAAGGCACGGAAAGAGCGGGAAACCAGGGCTCAGAGTTACCGCCACTGGGCCCGGACAACGGGAGCCCTGCTCAGAGTTAGCGCCACTGGGCCCGGACAGCGGGAGCCCTGCTCAGAGTTACCGCCACTGGGCCCGGACAGCAGGAGCCCTGCTCAGAGTTAGCGCCACTGGGCCCGGACAGCGGGAGCCCTGCTCAGAGTTACCGCCACTGGGCCCGGACAGCGGGAGCCCTGCTCAGAGTTACCGCCACTGGGCCCGGACAACGGGAGCCCTGCTCAGAGTTACCGCCACTGGGCCCGGACAGCGGGAAACCAGGGCTCAGAGTTAGCGCCACTGGGCCCGGAAAGCAGGGGCCCAACCGCCCGCTCAGAGTTACCGCCACTGGGCCCGGACAACGGGAGCCCTGCTCAGAGTTACCGCCACTGGGCCCGGACAGCGGGAAACCAGGGCTCAGAGTTAGCGCCACTGGGCCCGGAAAGCAGGGGCCCAACCGCCCGCTCAGAGTTACCGCCACTGGGCCCGGACAACGGGAGCCCTGCTCAGAGTTAGCGCCACTGGGCCCGGACAACGGGAGCCCTGCTCAGAGTTACCGCCACTGGGCCCGGACAGCGGGAGCCCTGCTCAGAGTTAGCGCCACTGGGCCCGGACAACGGGAGCCCTGCTCAGAGTTACCGCCACTGGGCCCGGACAGCGGGAGCCCAACCGCCTGCTCAGAGTTAGCGCCACTGGGCCCAGACAACGGGAGCCCTGCTCAGAGTTAGCGCCACTGGGCCCGGACAGCGGGAGCCCTGCTCAGAGTTAGCGCCACTGGGCCCGGACAGCAGGAGCCCTGCTCAGAGTTAGCGCCACTGGGCCCGGACAACAGGAGCCCAACCGCCTGCTCAGAGTTAGCGCCACTGGGCCCGGACAGCGGGAGCCCTGCTCAGAGTTAGCGCCACTGGGCCCGGACAGCGGGAGCCCTGCTCAGAGTTACCGCCACTGGGCCCGGACAACAGGAGCCCAACCGCCTGCTCAGAGTTAGCGCCACTGGGCCCGGACAGCGGGAGCCCTGCTCAGAGTTAGCGCCACTGGGCCCGGACAACGGGAGCCCTGCTCAGAGTTAGCGCCACTGGGCCCGGACAGCGGGAGCCCTGCTCAGAGTTAGCGCCACTGGGCCCGGACAGCGGGAGCCCAACCGCCCGCTCAGAGTTAGCGCCACTGGGCCCGGACAACGGGAGCCCTGCTCAGAGTTAGCGCCACTGGGCCCGGACAGCGGGAGCCCTGCTCAGAGTTAGCGCCACTGGGCCCGGACAGCGGGAGCCCTGCTCAGAGTTAGCGCCACTGGGCCTCAAGGTCAACCTCAACATCCATCCAGGACAAAAGGGTCATGAGGGATCATTACACCAAGACAGAAAAAATCGTTTTTTTATTTGGACATTTGAAATGAGCTAGAGTGACTCGCTGGCCCAGTCTGAATATGATTATGTATGTTTCAGTCGTCAACGTCTTGAATGGGCGGCCATTACGGTTCTTATGCCTTATACCTTTCCCCACTCTCAAATCAAACTGGACACTCCGACAGAGGATACCTCCCAAGCACCACTGGCCAATTTTGGCCATATGGTCGTGGTATAGCAGCCTTTTGAATTTTTCAAGAATAAAATATGAATAAATTCTGCCCAATTTGACTAATGTCGAAACACCCCCCTGCTCACACAGAATTAATTTGCCAATCGACCACCATTATGGATTTACGTGCACTTTGAATATATTAAGAAACACTTAAAATTAAAATTTTTATTAAATTAGAATTTTTAAAAATCTTAAAATCTCTCTCCTCCTAAACAGTTTGACCAATTTGGCAGAAAGGTGGCAGCATGTAGTGACAGATATGACACAACGGTACACAATCCTCACATGTGAGCTGCTTTCTTGCTATGCTGACTTGCACTTGATGTGCTTCCTGCTCGGCCCCCAGAACTGCTGCTTGCAGCTATATTTATTATTAGAATTATTATTGTTATTGTTATTCTTATTATCAAGAATTGAATCCTTTTCTACGATTTCTTCTTTCTGCTTTGCTCACAGGTGTACACACACACACGCACACGCACACGCACACACACACACACGAATGCTCGCTCGCTTGTACGCACGCACGCACGCACGCACGCAGGAAAGACACGAGAAATAAAGCTGTAAATGAAGACATGGCGAAATGCCTTGAGAAGAGGAAGAGGAAGAAAGAGTCGGGGGGAAAAGGAGAGATTCTTCAAACCTGAAAGAGCAGCGAGGACAGGAGAGTTGCTCTATTTTTAGCAGCAGATTTTTTATTCAAGAGGCTCTGCTGTGCTCGCTCGCCCGCTCTCCCTCCACCCTGCTGCATTCTCTCTCTCTCTCTCTCGTTCGCTCTCTCCCCTCACTCTCCTTACTCTCTCCATCTTTATTTCTGTTCTACAGCATTATTTTCAGAGGAGGAAAATTCTTCAGAACAATTGGAGGTGCAAATGATGCCTTGGCTTATGTGTGTATGTGTCTGTGCATGTATGTGTGTTTGTGTGTGTGAGAGAGAGTGGGTTTGTGTATGTGTGTGTGTGTGTGTGAGAGTGAGTTTGTTTGTGTGCGTGTGTGTGTGCGTGAGAGAGTGGGTTTGTTTGTGTGTGCGTGCGTGTGTGTGTGTGTGTGTGTGTGTGAGAGAGAGAGAAGGTTTGTTTGTGTGTGTGTGTGTGAGAGAGTGGGTTTGTTTGTGTGTGTGTGTGTGTGAGAGAGTGGGTTTGTATGTGTGTGTGTGTGTGTGTGTGTGTGTGTGTGTGTGTGTGTGTGTGTGTGTGTGTGTGAGAGAGTGAGTTTGTTTGTGTGTGTGTGTGTGTGTGTGAGAGAGTGGGTTTGTGTGTGTGCCTGCGTGGCTGTAATAAGGCTTTCTCCCCCCGACTGCAGAATCCTTATAGAAAATCCCCAAGTTGTCCATTCCTGACTCCAGAGCAGACCCTCCCACACGCCTCTCTCTCTCTCTCTCCCTCTGTCTCTCCCTGCCCCCCCACCCCATGACTGTTTCACTGACCCCCTCCCTCCTCCACTCTCAGGTCCCCGCCCCCACAGGAAGAGACGCACTTGCAGGGAATTCCACATTACTTCATCTCCGACCTGCTCTAATGTCTGACAGGCAACCTCTCTTACACCCACTCACCCGCCAGCCCACCCACCCACACACACACAGACACACACATACACACACACACCCACCCACACACACACCCACTCACCAACCCACCCACACACCCACACACACACACACACTCTCAGCCACCCACACACACCCACCCACAACCACTCACACACACACACACTTTCACACACAGCAACCCACACACCCACTCACACCCACCCACCAACAGGGTCAAGCACTAATACACACCATATCAAACACACAAACACCCTCATCACCCACACCCTCACAGCCCACACATACACACACACACACACACGCACGCACACGCGCGCGCACACACACACCCCTTCATAACCCATGCCGATCAGAGAAAATCCTCTTCACAAAGCTGGCTGTTTATGGCTGCTCAACCTGCAGATCCTGCAGAAATATGCATGCGGGGGAGGGGGGGGGGGGGGGGGGGGCACAAGCACTTCCCGTCCGATGAGAAAGGGGAGAGAGTACGTCACGCATCTCGGAGGGGACACCACATTCACACGTCTGCATCACAGTAATTAGCGGTGTGTGATGACCTGGCAGGCTCCAGACTGCGGGGGGGGGGGGGGGCTGTGCTGAGCAGAGCTGAGCTGTCAGCTTTCGGGGGAAAGGGGGGGGGGGGGGGAGCCAGGAGGCAGCAGCGGGGACCCCGAACCCCAGCAAACACAATCTAAACCCCACGGCCTGACCACCAACCTGCAGAGCCGCACGCTAACGCTAACACATGCGCGCTCGCTAACAAAAACACGCGTGTATAAACATACACAAACACACAGGCAGACACACATACATATACGTACACACAGACACACATACACAGACACGCACAGGAACACACACACACACACACACACACACACACATAGAAATGTACAGGCACACACACACACGCGCATACAAGCACGCACTCAAACCTGAATGCACACACACGCATGCACACACACACACTCATACACTCAAACCTGAATGCTCACGCAGGCACGCACACACACACACATGCACACGCATGCACACACACATGCACACACGCAAACACACACACACACACACCTTACTGTACTGAGCGCTGTGCTCCTGGCTGCTCCTGCAGAGTTGCGCTGTGTTTGAGCTCAGAAGCAGACGCCGCTCAGGAATCAGGCAGAGCTGCCGACACTTTCATCTGATGAAGAGATTCCATCCCCCCTCCTCATCCTCCTGCCGCTGAGAAAGCTGGTCCTCTCCTCTGCTCTCCTCCCCTGCTCTGCTCTCCTCTCCTCTGTTCTGCTCTGCGTCCCTCCCTCGCTCGTCCTAGCGCTCGGCGGCTTTTTTGTGAACGAGCAGAAGCACCTCTGTTTCTGCCGGCCTCCTGTTTTTTCTGAATGAAGCAGGAGGCTACAGAGCGTTCCCTCGCTCCCCCCCCCCCCCCCACTGTATCATGCGCACACTCACTCGCTCGCTCGCTCCCTCCCACTCTCTCTCTCTCTCTCTCTCTGTCGCTTTCTCTCCCCCCTCCTCTCTATGGTTCTCTCATTCCCTCCCTCTCTCTCCCTCTCATTCTCTCCTTCTCTCACGGTCTTGGTCTCTCTCTCTCTCTCTCTTAGACTGGGGGGGGGCAGAAAAGAGCAGACCCCCCCGAGCTAGCACAAGCACACGGCCTTCTCCATCCTCAGCCCCCTGTCCTCTGCTGTCCCTCTGGCTTTACCAGAGGTCTCCCTGAGGTCTCCCAGCAGTCTCACTGAGGTCTCCCTGCAGTCTCACTGAGGTCTCTCTGCAGTCTCACTGAGGTCTCTCTGCAGTCTCCTTGAGGTCTCTCTGCAGACTCACTGAGGTCTCACTGAGGTCTCACTGCAGTCTCACTGCAGTCTCACTGAGGTCTCACTGCAGTCTCACTGCAGTCTCACTGAGGTGTCCTACAGTCTCACTGAGATCACCTGCAGTCTCACTGAGGTCTCTCTGCAGTCTCACTGCAGTCTCACTGAGGTGTCCTACAGTCTCACTGAGATCACCTGCAGTCTCACTGAGGTCTCCCAGCAGTCTCACTGAGGTCTCCCAGCAGTCTCACTGAGGTCTCTCTGCAGTCTCCCAGCAGTCTCACTGAGGTCTCCCAGCAGTCTCACTGAGGTCTCACAGCAGTCTCACTGAGGTCTCCCTGCAGTCTCACTGAGGTCTCCCTGCAGTCTCACTGCAGTCTCACTGAGGTCTCCCTGCAGTCTCACTGAGGTCTCCCTGCAGTCTCACTGAGGTCTCCCAGCAGTCTCACTGAGGTCTCCCTGCAGTCTCACTGAGGTCTCACTGAGGTCTCCCTGCAGTCTCACTGAGGTCACAGGTCTCACTCAGGTCTCACTCAGGTCTCACTCAGGTCTCCCTGCAGTCTCACTAAGGTCTAACTGCACTGTTCCAGCCTCTCCTGGGGCTGCTGCAGGAGAACTACACCCCGTCCTGCACCCCAGCAGATAGGGCTAAATGCCCCCGATGCCCCTGCTCTCAGGACGAGTGCTGGGTTCCCCTTTAACTGCAGAACAGTGCTGCTGACGTGCGCCCCAGTCCCACGCTCTCTTCCCCGCTGAACCCCACCCCTCGTTTCCGCTCGGCCAACGCTAAAGCCGCTCTGCACTCGCCCTGTCGCTGCCCACGGGGGAAATCCCAAAACCGCTCTGCACTCGCCCTGTCCTTGCCCACAGGGGAAATCCCAAAGCCGCTCTGCACTCGCCCTGTCGCTGCCCGAGGGGGAAATCCCAAAGCCGCTCTGCACTCGCCCTGTCGCTGCCCGAGGGGGAAATCCCAAAGCCGCTCTGCACTCGCCCTGTCGCTGCCCGCGGGGGAAATCCCAAAGCCGCTCTGCACTCGCCCTGTCGCTGCCAGAGGGGGAAATCCCAAAGCCACTCTGCACTCGCCCTGTCGCTGCCCGAGGGGGAAATCCCAAACAAACACACAGTGTACCTACAGTGTACCATACAGTACCTACAGAGTACCTCAGAGTACCTAGAGAGCACCACAGAGTACCTACAGACTACCTTCGTGTACCAGGTACCTACAGAGTACTTCAGCGTACAAAATACCACAGAGTATCTACAAAGTACCACAGAGTACCTACAGAGTACCTCAGTGTACAGTGTACCTACAGAATACTTCAGCGTACAAAGTACCACAGAGTACCTACAAAGTACCACGGAGTACCTACAGAGTACCTCAGTGTACCAGGTACCTACAAAGCACCTCAGTGTACAGAGTACCACAGAGTACCTACAGAGTACCTCAGTGTACCAGGTACCTACAAAGCACCTCAGTGTACAGAGTACCACAGAGTACCTACAGAGTACCTCAGTGTACCAGGTACCTACAGAGTACCTTAGTGTACAGAGTACCACAGAGTACCTACAGAGTACCTCAGTGTACCAGGTACCTACAGAGTACCTCAGTGTACAGAGAACCTACAGGGTACCACAGAGTACCTCTCTAGACTAGCTCAGAGTGTTTGACTGGTCGGTGCATGTGCGCCATCGGTCCCGGCGTACCGGCGCTAGCCTGGCGATATGGGGCTGATCTATGGACAGGCCTGCGCCCTAATCTACGCCCTCGCCTCTAACCTGATCACCAAGCCCTAGAGTGGAGATATGGGGCTGATCTATAGACAGGCCTGCGCCCTAATCTACGCCCTCGCCTCTAACCTGATCACCAAGCCCTAGAGTGGAGATATGGGGCTGATCTATAGATAGGCCTGCACCCTAATCTACGTCCAAAGCACCCTCGCCTCTAACCTGATCACCGAGCCCTCACCGCGCTCACGTCACCGGTGGGATTAGCGGCTAAGCTCGCTCCGGTACGAGCCGCGCAGCGGCGGCACGTCCGACATACGAGAAACGCACTCGCACAAAAACAAACAAACAGGAACAATAACGTCACCGCCGGGATTAGGGGCCCGGCGGTGCGCTCGCCGCAGCGCGCGTCACACGGGAACACGCGCCCAACAACACACGCTTAAGCCCAACAGCACAAGACCAACTGCCTAGCAGTGTAGCATAACGGCTAAGGAGTTGGTCTCGTAACCTAAAGGTCGCAGGTTCGATTCCCCGGGAGGACGCCGCCGCCGTACCCTTGAGCAAGGTACTTAACCTGCATTGCTCGCAGTTGTATAAATGGATACAACGCGAGTCGCTCTGGATAAGAGCGTCTGCTAAGTGCCTGTAACGTAATGGAATGTAACATGCTAAAAACACACGCTTACACGTTTAGAAAGCGCAGCGTAAACAAACACGGAGGTAAGCAAACTGCGGGGGATACCCCAAAAAAACCACGGAGCGGGACGGGAAGCCCTTAAAGCTCTCCCCACAACCGATAACCAGACGCCAGGGCAGCCAAACGCACTCCAGCCGACAAGCCTCTGCACTTCCCCACCCGTCCAGGAGGGGGGGCCCAAAGCACACTCCTGACAGACCTCACCGCAGTCTTCAAGTTCAGCTCAGAAACTTAAACAGATAGAAAACTTGAATGAAGTTATGAAACGTTTTTTGGACGCAGCCAACTTATTAAAACGCTTTACTGAACACGTGATATTTATTACGGCCATGGCTAACAGGCTAATTCATCCTTTTACCATCGACAACCTACCTCAGGTCCCAACAAGGTCAGAAACAGGATGAAACGGTGTTCAGGTGTTCTTCACTCGCCATCCTGCTACATAACATGCATAAAGCGCACACACACAAACACACATGCACACGCACAAGCACGCACAGACAGACACACTCACACACACACACGCACACACACAAGCACGCACAGAGAGACACACATACACACGCACACTCACACACACACACACGCACACACACAAGCACGCACAGACAGACACACATACACACGCACACTCACACACACACACACGCACACGCACAAGCACGCACAGACAGACACACACACACACACACACGCACACACACACAGACACACACACACATGCACACGCGCACACACACACACCCAGCTACGGCATGCAGTGTGCACTTAAGGTCCTTGTATTTTAACAGAACCTCTCCCCACCCATCTCTGCTGCAGACTCCCCCAAGCCACAGAGTGACGGGAGACACGCCCCCTACAGGTAGCAGCCCGAAAATATGCGAACCTCAGCCTAAACGGTCAGCTGCACAGAAGGAGCAGACGCACAGAAAGCCCGAAACAGCTCCTGAACCAGGAAGAGAGCATACAAACACGGAGAGGAAAGGACAGAGGCAGCATCTGACAGGGGTCTGGGCCTGTACCACACACGCGCCCAGAACAGCCCCTGTGTGTGCGTCAGTGTCCACAGTCTCCCATCACGGCCAATTCTGCAGGACAGCGGCACTGCTTTTCCTAAACAAAGCCAATCGACACATGCCCAGCTGGGAAATGTCGTTCAGGGCTTAGATCGGGTTTAGCTCCAGTCCTGGAGGGCCACAGTGTCTGCAGGTTTAGCTCCAGTCCTGGAGGGCCACAGTGTCTGCAGGTTTAGCTCCAGTCCTGGAGGGCCGCAGTGTCTGCAGGTTTAACTCCAGTCCTGGAGGGCCGCAGTGTCTGCAGGTTTAACTCCAGTCCTGGAGGGCCGCAGTGTCTGCAGGTTTAACTCCAGTCCTGGAGGGCCGCAGTGTCTGCAGGTTTAACTCCAGTCCTGGAGGGGGCGCTGCATCTGCAGGTTTAACTCCAGTCCTGGAGGGCCACAGTGTCTGCAGGTTTAACTCCAGTCCTGGAGGGCCACAGTGTCTGCAGGTTTAATTCCAACTCAATTTAGCATTGGAAATAACGTGTGTGGACTCTTTAGCCAATCAGTGATTCAGCCCTTATGTGCTGGAACACATCAACTGAGATCCCTGTTCTGTGCTCCCTCTCTCTCTCTCTCTCACAACAAATACCACAAACACACAGATTATTCTATGCATTAGCTGACAGTTAAATACCAAGACAGGGACTATAAATAGCAGGCTCTCTGGTATGTTGCTAACAACACACCCTGCTAATTCGCAAATGCTCACCAAAAAAAAAAAAAAATGTAATAATTAAACACTGTCCAGGCATTCTGTGTTCAGTTCAGAGAACATTGTGATCACATATTTGACTTTCATTACAGCACTTTCAGAACAGTGTCTGAACACACAGTCAGCTCTATCAGGTACAGCGTGCCTCCCCCTGAACACCGCCACAGGGCCCCTCCGCCACAGGGCCCCTCCGCCACAGGGCCCCTCCGCCACAGGGCCCCTCCGCCACAGGGCCCCTCCACCACAGGGCTCCTCCGCCACAGGGCCCCTCCGCCAAAGCACCAGAGATGATGCGCTTCAGTCACCACACATAATTTACCCCCTGCCCGCTAATATAGCAAAAGCTAATTACCGTGTCATCTCCAGGGCTGACCAGTGTTGCCAAGTCCGCTGGTAATACGCAACTTTGGGCTTGTTTTCATCCAAAGTCGCTTGAAATAACAGGAGTCACGGGTAGTGGTTTCTTAGGCTTATTTTACTAAATCTTTGACCGCGTTCTGAATATCAATCACCTAAAGGACACGCTAGATCTACAGTTCTCCAGTTTAGGGAAGATGTAGCTACTTCACATCCAAAGGAAGTGTTATTTTATAAACTAGAAAAAAAAGGTAAGTATACATCTGTATCATACTGTGGCTTAACAAACACTGTTAATGGATGAAAAAAGTGGTCGGATGGGGTCTTTAAATTCTTTTCTGAGTGGGGGTTAGTCGTGATGCCTGTTCTGATCCCACTTCAACATAAGGACAGATTTTTCTTATTCTTTGACTAGGCAGCCAGTTCCATGTCCAAACAAATGAAATTCTGGATGTTACCAATCCAGTAACGAACATGCTAAAGCTCTCTGAGGTTGGAGTCTTTTATCTTAAATCTCCAGGATCTGCTTGCTTCTGTCATCTGCGGCACGGATTACGCTGTTGTGCCACCCTGACCGCCGCTGTGCTGACCTTTAAAATGGCAGGTATGACCTGCCACATGGTGACACGTACGCACGCTCACATCCACGCCCCGCCCCGCGCTCACACCCCACGCTCACATCCACACCCCACCCACCCCACGCTCACATCCACGCTCCGCCCCGCGCTCACACACCACGCTCACATCCACACCCCACCCTGCGCTCACACCCCACGCTCACATCCACACCCCACCCTGCGCTCACACCCCACGCTCACACCCTGTGGCCCACCCTGCGCTCACACCCCACGCTCACACCCTGTGGCCCACCCTGCGCTCACACCCTGTTTGCATTCTCCTGGCCATAAATGACAAAACCACACTGCTGCTGAGGTATACTTCTGCTACTTATTCCACCACCCTCACACCGCCACGTACAGACATCCTGGCATAAGAAAGCACGTCTAGGTCCTCCCCTGACCGGCATCCACCAGCTTGACTACGAGCCAATCAAACCTATACAAAACATTACTCAACCATGTAAGGTGTGAGGTCACAAGTATGTGATTAGAATGTTTGGAGCATTCTAATGCTGATGTCACAATCACTACTGGTGACTGAAAGGAACGAACTTCTAGAACTTTTAAAAAACATTCCAAAAAACCTTCTCTACAAAGGGTTATAACCTCATCATATCACCAGGAAAATTTAAACAAACAGAAGCTAAAAAGGTGACTAAATAAACATACACACACACATCACTGGCTGAAAAAGAAATTACTATGAATTGTTGAAACTAATTGTTGCACAACTCACCGACAACAGATTCTAAGTGATTCTCTGATGGAGTGGCTCAAAAGAAGCAGGACCACCCGAGCATGTCAGTTTGGAAAGCTCTGTTTATGTGGTTCGCTACTGTTTGACCAATAAACATTCCCAGAAGTCACACCACATTGGATAGGCAGCAGTTTGCAGTCAAAAACAAAAACATCACCAAGACTGCAACTGCATATTAACGGTCTATAACGATATAGGCTAAAGCACTGAAAAAAAAATTTCAAAGTTTAATTTTGCTAAGCTGTGCACCAACGGAAAATTTGGCCCAAAAACATAGGCTAAGTGAAGCCAGCACCAGCACCCGCAGCATTCAAACACCCAGGTGCAACAAACACACAAAAAAATTTTAAAATATTTTTAAAATTTAGAGAAAAAACCTGGCACCGTGGGACAAACCACTCTTGATTAGGAATGGGATAGAAAAAGATCAGCATCACATTGGCACGCCCCCTGTCGATTCCCGGCCCTGTTCTTAACGGTGCCGAGCTTTCAGCCAATCGCTTTTGGCTAAAAGAACGTTATGGCAACAAGCTCTCAAACACCGAAAACAGATGAGAAGGGAAATCGTTCTGGAGTCAGATCGTGGCTCGATGGGCCACAGATGCTCAGTACTAGCGTTAGGCTTCTCACAGGGCCGCTCCACTGTGCCGGGTTTTGCTGCACGCGAAGGCCCGTGACAAGAGTCCAGCTCCCGAGATCACATGATCCCACGAGCCTCCGCTTCTCAAGCGAACACCTTCTGAAATCAGGGCTCTTTTGAGTAAATAATGGGGCCACCCCAAAAACACCGGCGTTCAGTCACACTTCAGGCAAGAGAACGTACGCGAAGACACCGTTTCGCACAGTCCCGAAGCTTGGCTTCATAAACGCCGACGAGAAAAACTTCACACTGCTGGGCTGTAATTTTTTTTTTTTAGTTCATTAACAGCGTTAAAAAAAAGCTGACCGTTTACTGCTCTCGGTGACGAACACTCAAATCATTAAAGGGCACATTCAACCCGTTTCGTCCAGCGCGCGTACAAACGCAACGCAAAACATCGCTCCGCGTTCTCCTCGCCCGTACTGATGATGAGATATGTAGGTCAACAAGCGACGGAGATACACGTGCGCACAACAAAAGGAAGGAACCACAGAACAGCATCTGCCTGAACTGAGAATCCTTAAACGTACCACATTAAAGACGACTGATTACCCGAACCAGCCATTTCTCTCAAAGCAAGAGCTCAACAATACTCCCCGTGAATCCTACTCGTGTGGAGAAATGAAGTGTGCGGCTATGATACAGCAGCCCTATATCGTTCTAAAATCTCACAGCCCTTTACTGGGGGGGGGGGACTCAATTTAACCCCCACCAGTCCGTACCCCTACCCCGCAGCAGTCATTGGGGGGTAGGGGCAGTTTGAGGGGGGAGGGGCGGTTCCAGGTGATCAGCCGGAACCAGGGGTTCCCAAACGGTAGGGGACCGGACCCAGCCCTGGGCAGTGGGGCTGACTAACCCTGAGATGCACAAGACCGAAATAATTTACTGTAGTCTACATTAAAAAAAACTCCCAGAGACATTCAACACCCATTAGGATACACTGTGTGTGGTGTGCATTCAGATTAAGCTGAGAGGGGACTTTGCCCAATGAGTGGTGTTCGACAGTTACAGAACTGCTCTGCGATTTGAATTACCACAATTTACAGATTTAAAAAAATTAAAATGCTGTGGTCCCAAGTCACAGAAAGCTTGCAGGAGAGTGTGCGGGCGTATTATGTACGTGTGCGCAGGTGTGTGTGTGTGTGTGTGTGTGTGTGTGTGTGCAGGTGTGTGTGTGAGAGCGTGTGTGCGCGCAGGTGAGTTACATGCATGCACACACACGGGTTGGACAGAGCAGCAGATGAAAAGCAGTGAAGCGGTGACGCAAGCGCAGCAGCACAGGTGAGTCATGAGAAGCTGAAGGGCCGTTAGCAGCATGTCAGCTATAAAAGGCCTGGCCGTCACCGCCCTGGCATGAGCGCGTGCAGAGGAAACTGAGGAAATTAAGCTTTCAAAAAAAAACTATTTACTCATAAATGATTTCATGTGCCAATTACGACAGCACATGGGAAACACAAACAGACCAGAAGAACAGCTAAAACGAGAAGAACAGCTAAAGCTCACCGACAGGGACACACAGACAAACGAGAAGAACAGCTAAAGCTCACCGACAGGGACGCACAGACAAACGAGAAGAACAGCTAAAACGAGAAGAACAGCTAAAGCTCACCGACAGGGACGCACAGACAAACGAGAAGAACAGCTAAAACGAGAAGAACAGCTAAAACGAGAAGAACAGCTAAAACGAGAAGAACAGCTAAATCTCACCGACAGGGACACACAGACAAACGAGAAGAACAGCTAAAACGAGAAGAACAGCTAAATCTCACCGACAGGGACACACAGACAAACGAGAAGAACAGCTAAAGCTCACCGACAGGGACACACAGACAAACGAGAAGAACAGCTAAAGCTCACCGACAGGGACACACAGAAAAAACGAGAAGAACAGCTAAAGCTCACCAACAGGGACACACAGACACTGAACAGGATAGCTGGAATGTAACATCCCAAAACCACGGCCTCAAAAATGACCACAGAACTGACTCAGCACCTCAGCGGCGCAGTCCCAGATAAACACTAGCCTATATGATGTGAGCTTCACAAAGCTCGTATCTAAGGTAGGGCCCTCACTCAGAATCCAGCTGCATCGTGGGTAATGCACAGACCCATAGCCTGGTGTGAGGAGCACACAACCAGGGCCTGTAAGCAATGGAGATGCGATGCGGTCTGAAGAGGAGTCTCTTACTCTATTTACTACATCTGGACAGATGTACTTACTACATCTGTTTACATTCTGAGAGCCAAAGGTAGCTTGCAACCCACAAGGTCTGTTGCTAACTCTTAAATGTGGCGGTGAATCAGTAATAGTATGGACAGCCATCTCAGGGGAGTCTCTGGGTCCGATGTTCACTGTCCATGGTCGTGTAAATGCCCGGGAAAATGAGAACATTCTACAGATACTACATTATATTACAGGCATTTAGCAGATGCTAAATGCCTTATCCAGAGTGACTTACACAACTTTTTTCACAGCATTTGCATTGCATCCATGTATAAACCTGGATATCCGGATATACTGAAGCAATGCAGGTTAAGTATCTTGCTCAAGGGTACAACAGCAGTGTCCTACCTGGGCATGGAACCTGTGAACTTTAGGTTACAAGACTATCTCCTTACCCACTATATGGGGCAAACACTGCTCCCTTGTGATGTGCCCATACTCCAGGATGAGAATGGCCTCATAGCACACTGCTGAACTAATGCAACACTGGTGTCCTGATGAAGCCAAGCACTTTCAGTGTCCTCATCAATCAAAATGATCACACGCATGCACACACGCTCACGCACTCACACTCACACACAAATACCCACACACGTACACAAACACACAAGCACACGCACATACACACACGCTCACGCGAGCACACACGCACACAAATACCAACACGCACACAAACACACTTACACACACACACACAAGCACACACACAAGCACACGCACACACACACGCACACGCACACAAACACACTTACACACACACACACAAGCACACACACAAGCACACACACACGCACACACACACACACACGCACACAAACACACTTACACACACACACAAGCACACACACAAGCACACACACACGCACACGCACACAAACACACTTACACACACGCACTCGCACACACACACACAAATACCAACACGCAAACAAACACACTTACACACACACACACAAGCACACACACAAGCACACACACACGCACACGCACACGCACACAAACACACTTACACACACACACACAAGCACACACACATACACACACGCACGCACACGCAAGCACACACGCAAGCACACACACACGCAAGCACACACACACACACACACACACACACACACACACACAAGCACACACACACACACACACACACACATATACATGCACACACACACACACACAAGCACACACACAAGCACACACACAAGCACACACACACACACACACACACACACACGCAGAGCATAATGAACCCCCCTGCAGTGTTATTCAGGTGCACAGTGAGAGCCATAGAAACAGAGGCCTCCTCTCCCTGTGGGCTGGGCTCCTGGATCTCAGGCTTCTTCACTCTGAAGCTCTGTTTGCAGCAGCAGCAGCAGAATTGTTTTTTTCCCCTTTTTTTCACAGCGATTTCAAGTTCTATTTATAGCTGCCTGCTGCTGCTGCTGCTTCGTGCGCTCTCTCTCTCTCCTTCTCTCTCTCCCTCTCTCCTTCCCCATCTCCCTCCCCTTCTCTCTCGCTAACTCTCTCACTCTGTCCCTCTCTCCTTCGCCATCTCCCTCTCTCCTTTCCCATCTCCCTCCCTCCTTCCTTCTCCATCTCCCTCGGTTTCTCTCGCTCTCTCTCGCTCTCTCTCTCTCCTTCTCCACCCCCCTCTCGGTTTCACTCTCTCTCCCCTCTCTTGTCCTCTTTCTCCCACCTCTTTTCTTACTCTTCATCTCCCTTTTTCTGTCTCTCTCTCCCCCTCTCACTTGCTTTGTTGGCATAAAATACAAATGTAATTATTGCCAAAGCATACATATAGATATGTTAAATAGCCTAATAATAATGTTGAATGTAATAACATATAACAGTAACAACAGTAACAACAAGCTCGCTCTCTCTCTCTCTCAGCTCGTCACACCACATGGGAGGGCAGAGGAACAGTACCAAGCAAAAAATCAGAAGGAGAGAGCCTTTAACATATGTGTACGTGTGTACGTGTGTGCAGGTGTACATTGAACATAATGAACTCTCCCATTTCTATTTACTATTCAGTAACACAAAGCAAGAGGCAATAAATGGTAATATCTAGTGGCAATATCAATATATTGATATTGATATATTGATATGTTATTTCGGTTTTAGATTGGGTTTACATTGGCCCAGACAGTTCTGTGAGCGATGAAGGGTGGCGGATACTCCGGAATTCAGCTCCATAATGGCTGATGCTGGGCATGAAGGGATTTGTAGTTTGATGCCAGATTGTAAATCCAGCAGGTCTTCAGAAACGTCTCCAGGTGTCCAACAGCATCCTTCATCACACGCAAAAACTTGCCTGTGCCAATCAAAAACCCGGACTAAAACAAAAAATGGAGCTGTGCCTGGGGAATCGGGAGTCTCGTCAGGCACAGGCGGTCTTATCCGCAGTCGTGGCAACGGCGCTCGGCAACAATATCGAGCACAGCTCAGTGTCAGCGTGTAGGCCGCTCCTTATCTTCAGAGCAGCTCGAGTCGTCTGCGCCAGCACCTTCGCACCGCTGTTAATCTCCCGCTCCACAAAGAGCGCTTCTTCCGCTGAAGACTGACGGTAACCCCCCACAGCACGCAAACGCAGCCCAAAACTCGCCGGTGGCACGACACGCAACGGATCCCGTTAGAACCGCTGACCGGCAACAGCGGCGGCGGCAAGGGCTGATACCCGTACGACCGCGACTCGACGCCGAGCACGGAGGCTGGATTTATCCGGCATGGACACGAGCGTGAGCACGAGCGGGGGCACGAGCGTGAGCACGAGCGGGGAGACGAGCGTGAGTATGAGCACGGGCACAAGCGTGAGCAAGAGTGAGGGCATGAGCGAAGGCAGCAGCGGGGGCACAAGGGTAAGCACAGTGTGAAATCAAAAGCGAGCAAAGCCCGCAGGACACAAACAGGCCCATCTTCCCTGCAGCCAGCTAATTAACAGCAGATGACTGCCGGTGAATTATTCACCTATAGCAGACGTGTCATTCCTCACACTGCCCCCCCCGCCCAGCAACCCACTCACCCTTCACAAACCCCCCCGCCCCCCCCGCCTAAAACGCCCCAGCTCCCCATTTATTGGCTGAGCGCAGAAAGGGGGGCGGCCGGCCGCAAAACCAGCCTTCCCCTCAATCACCCCCCGAAAAGCCGTTTCAACATGAGCGCCAGACGCCCGAGCGTCGAGTCGGGGACCCCGGCTAAACGACCCAAAAAAGGCTCCTGTCTAACGAGCTGGATGAGGGACTTCCAATGAGGACGTCCTGCAGCGCACCGGGCTACCTCTGTCACCCCCTCACTGGAAAACAGCACTGCCCTACTGCAGAGTCAGTGCACTAGCTTTTACATTTACTCTTTACTGACTCATGTCCATATATATACATGAGCATGCATCTTATATGCACATACATTTTTAATATGGGCTGTCCCATGCCCTCTAAAAAAGTCCTCTAAAAATGTCAATTCCCACTCAAAACAATAAAGCTCTTGGATGTTGATTTGTCAGTTGTGCATGCGAGTCTCCACAAGAGGGGGACAGACAGTGAGAACCGAATAATTGCACTTCCAAAGTTGACCAAATCTGGCATACGTGACCTGCGTGCACGGTGGACCCGAAATAACGTTACCTTTCCGGTTTCTAAATGAGCACAAGCGGTGCTAACAGCAAACGAAGATGACACGATACTATAATGGACAGCCAGACAGCAGGCTAGATGGCTGCACATGTTAACACACATTAGCACATAATATTAGCAAACCGGCTCACATTTCATCACTTCCTCCCTTCTCTTTCGTCCCCGTCCAGCATGGTAGGGAGCGGCGAGGTCACAGGCACTCAGATCTGGCCTGGGGATTCCACTCTCCCGGGGAATTAACTCAGCAATTAGTGCTGCCGATTGGCCAGACCGTCTTCACACCTGAATCCCAGGTAAAGGCAGGGTGGAAAACCAGCCCGTCTTCACACCTGAATCCCAGGTAAAGGCAGGGTGGAAAACCAGACCGTCTTCACACCTGAATCCCAGGTAAAGGCAGGGTGGAAAACCAGAGGTTCTGGGCCCTGGAGGGCCGTGATTTGTGTAACAGGTGCTAAGTGGCTAATCCAATGAGAATGGGAACCGCAGTGAGATAATGGAACCCCAGCAGAGCCAGTGCAGACTGTGGAACCGCAGTGGGATTATGGAGCCCCTAGCAGGCTAGCCAGCATGACCCAATAAAACTGTGTGTGACTAGCAGGCTAGCCAACATGACCCAATAAAACTGTGTGTGACTAGCAGGCTAGCTAACATGACCCAATAAAACTGTGTGTGACTAGCAGGCTAGTCAACATGACCCAATAAAACTGTGTGTGACTAGCAGGCTAGCTAACATGACCCAATAAAACTGTGTGTGACTAGCAGGCTAGCTAACATGACCCAATAAAACTGTGTGTGACTAGCAGGCTAGCTAACATGACCCAATAAAACTGTGTGTGACTAGCAGGCTAGTCAACATGACCCAATAAAACTGTGTGTGACTAGCAGGCTAGCTAACATGACCCAATAAAACTGCGTGCGACTAGCAGGCTAGCTAACATGACCCAATAAAACTGCGTGCGACTAGCAGGCTAGCTAACATGACCCAATAAATCTGTGTGACTAGCAGGCTAGCTAGCAGGCTAGCTAACATGACCCAATAAAACTGCGTGCGACTAGCAGGCTAGCTAACATGACCCAATAAATCTGTGTGACTAGCAGGCTAGCTAGCAGGCTAGCTAACATGACCCAATAAATCTGTGTGACTAGCAGGCTAGCTAACATGACCCAATAAATCTGTGTGACTAGCAGGCTAGCTAACATGACCCAATAAATCTGTGTGACTAGCAGGCTAGCTAACATGACCCAATGAATCTGTGTGACTAGCAGGCTAGCTAACATGACCCAATAAAACTGTGTGTGACTAGTAGGCTAGCTAACATGACCCAATAAAACTGTGTGTGACTAGCAGGCTAGTCAACATGACCCAATAAATCTGTGTGACTAGCAGGCTAGCTAACATGACCCAATGAATCTGTGTGACTAGCAGGCTAGCTAACATGACCCAATAAATCTGTGTGACTAGCACAGCTAACATGACTCAATAAATCTGTGTGACTAGCAGAGCTAACATGACCCGATAAAACTGCATATTCTGAGGCTTTGTCCTCACTCAGCATGTCCCTGGTGTTACACACCACTGGCTGGTGTGGGTGGTCTTAGTCTGTGGCCACAGACTTAGACCACCCTTTGCCCTAGACGTGTACAGCCAGGGCCCTCTCTGCAAACTGAGCACAGGCCTGTTGCTTTGACCCCCAGTGTGGGACAGGAGTGGATGGCTGACCCTCGAACACTCAGGGACTCCACCCACCTTTTCCAAGAGGTTGTTGCCCTTTGCTTGCTCATGAGGGTTCAGAATGTTCTTTGAGACTTGGGTTGTTTGTGAAAAGAACTGCAAATGAAATGGAATTAAATCAAATAAACACTAGCAGAGACAAGATGAAGGCACTGACCTCAACAGGATCTCTACCAGCTTCAAAGGGTACTGCCACCAGGTAAACTGGCCACTCTTGATTTCAGCTTCTCATTGCCCGGGTCCCACAGGGACTGGTGCTGGGTCCCCTCCCGTTTTTTATTGATACTAAATATCTATGTTTTCAAGTGCATTCAAAGCTGATGATGCACAACTTGTCCTCCCTCTGAACATCAAATTCCAAAGACATGACCGCATGCACGGATGACGTGGCAAACAGGATGACTAACCGGCTTCGAGCACTCAAGCTTGCCAAAACAAACAAGGCAAAAGCAATTATTAAACCCCACACCTACAACAGGCTTAATGGCAGAGTATTCGCTTCCTCGTTTTTTAAATACTTGTTCATAATTAAATTGATTATCTTTGACAGTATAGGGTCTTTGACCAGGAAGAAGCTGACTGGGCGACACTCTTCGCCCGTCATCTCAGCCTTTAACCGCAGCACTTCCCGGCCACCATCTCCGTGGCAACAGACAGACAGCACCACCAAGACGCACCCTATGGGCTGGGTGAATCGCACGTAAACGCCAGAACTTTTTGGAGTTTTAGAATGAAGATGTCACGTGCTTCACGAGCCAATTAAATTAAGCGGGGAAAAAACTCATTAGCATACCGGTTCCCACAGATGCTCACTGTAGCATGGATAATCGAAGCCGGAAGACTGTATCTGGTACAATTCATAATTAAATCTGTGTCACTGAGGAGCTACTGTGTGTTAAAATGTGCAAGGAGTGCAAGTTAGCCATGCACCGTAAGAGCATGATGCGTATCATTAGCTAACAGACCAGGTAATTGCTTGCCGTGTTCACACTGTTATAATGGGGAGAAAGCCCACAACCTGCTCCTTTACTTTCCATTAGACACTACATTCATTGCTTCACTTTTCCCCTCAAATTCAAAAAAACCCAACCAAAAAGACTGGTGTTTGGTCCAACCGACTGCTCAATACAGGCAACCTCCCATTTAAGTGACAGACAGAATTAATGTAAACTGAGCCTCGTAAAAGCAGAAGGCTGGATGAAAGGGAACATAAGGGATGGTATTGAAAGAGAAACCGCGGTTACGATGGGGGGTGTGGTTTCTCCCCTCCATGGGGCCTACGCCACACCGTCCCGTCTGGCTGTGACCGTTTTGCCTCTGGTCCGGATGTGGGACAGATGTGCAAGGCTGTGCTGCATGTGCTCCAAGCAGCGATAGCAGAGCGTCCAAAACACATCACCCAATGGACACAGCAGCTCTGCTCTGCACCTTCATTCTGTTTATGCACACATCCCTCGATACATCCGAGGGACAGGGCAGTGCGGTGTGAAAGAGGGGAAAGTCAGGCACCCTCCATCTCTTATGAACCTGAACTTCCATCACAGACGCACTCAATCTCCGCTTCTCCAGAAGCTTCATCACCGACATACTCAATCTCCGCTTCTCCAGAGGCTTCATCACCGACGCGCTCAAATCTCCGCTTCTCCAGAAGCTTCATCACCAACGCACTCAATCTCCACTTCATCACCGACGCACTCAATCTCCACTTCTCCAGAGGCTTCATCACCGACGCACTCAATCTCCACTTCTCCAGAGGCTTCATCAGCGACACACTCAATCTCCACTTCTCCAGAGGCTTCATCACCAACGCACTCAATCTCCACTTCTCCAGAGGCTTCATCACCAACGCACTCAATCTCCACTTCTCCAGAGGCTTCATCACCAACGCACTCAATCTCCACTTCATCACCGACGTACTCAATCTCCGCTTCTCCAGAAGCTTCATCATGGACGCACTCAATCTCCGCTTCTCCAGAGGCTTCATCAGCGACACACTCAATCTCCACTTCTCCAGAGGCTTCATCACGGACGCACTCAATCTCCGCTTCTCCAGAAGCTTCATCACCAACACACAAAATCTCCACTTCTCCGAGAGGTTCATTGCTGACGCACTCAATCTCTGCTTCTCCAGAAGCTTCATCAGCGACACACTCAATCTCCGCTTCTCCAGAGGCCTGCCGGGGCCTACGGGCAGCCATTAGCATCAGCGCGTACACACTCACTACTTAATATTACCAACAGGGCGATTCATCTCCTCTACTGGCTCTGCTCGCTGACCTGCACAGCCACACTGTGTTCATGGAGTGGTGAGTACGTGCCAAAAAACGTGGCCGTTTATGCCGAATCGAGCCGAGATGGGAGTCAGTTCACGGGCATCCGTCCGAGTCCAACCGTTATTTAACAGACTCCGGAAATCGAACGTCTATCCCCAACTCCTGTAAATAATGCATATCTTGGAAAGAAGGAGTCGTTGCTCCATTGACCAAACACAATGAAATCAAATCATTTTATGCACAGCTATGGTCTCTGTTCAATCTCTTTCAATAGCGGCCCTTAAACGCGGCACCCAAAAACCTCCTAGGGCTGCGTTTAAGTGCATATACTTTGACTATAAGAAATCGTTATGGTCGGGCACAGCCATAACGTACCGCAGGCTGGAGTATCCATCACAAGTAATGAGGATGCCAAGAAAAATACAACATCATAATAAATAAATAATGCAGTAATTTTACACATCGACTTTTCAAGCTAAATTATTTACAAGGCAAAAAAAAAAAAAAAACTATTTCTGAAAGCTTTATTTCCCTCCCAACACCATACTGGGATATCCCATCCATCAAAATGGAGACACGTTTAACTTTCATTAACAGGGTTGGGAGGGGAGGTGGGAAATCGATGGTTTGGGCGAAGAGTAAACTGATTTAAGTGCTCCTAACAGTCACTGCAGTACCTGGTTCCCTGCCCAGTAGGCTAACCTGTTTTAGGCTTTTCGTTTTTCCGCAAAATGTTTTCCCCAAAATTCAGTGTGTTCTAGAACTCTTTTCAGCTGTCAGTCACCAGTAGTGATTGTGACATCAGCATTAGAATTCTCAGTTAAGAACATTCCAATCACAAGGGTTAAAGCTGTTCAGTGTGATCATAGGTCTTTCAGGCACTCTAGGGGTTGTGAAGTCGGGGGTGGGGTTTAAAAATTACTCGCCAGTTCACGTATACAAAATGTATTTATTTTAATCGCAGCACACCAGTTTTTAAGCTGCTGATCATCAGACAGGGACCCATGGTAGACACTCCACAAAGTCCACAGGAGCTTATCATGCAAAAATGGCCCGCCATATTACAACACTACTAGAATGACCCCCTCCCCCCTCCCCCAATCAACGCTGACAATGCTTGCCTGGGTACCAGCCCTTTTATGTAGTTACAAGAGTGGTTTCTTCAGTTTTCTTCTGGAGTTCATTCATCATATAAAAAGCTACATCACTGTTCATTTCTTTGATCAGCACATAATGCCTTATGAAACTGCACCTTCGAACCAGTTAGGCATGGTTCATGTTAATTTACGTAGAAAATATGGAGTCATAATTAATAATGATTTGAATTTCCTTTTGATATTCACAACGCCAATTCATTGATTTTCAAGGCCAACTATTGGAGAAATGGAATCTAGCTCTATTTGCCACACGGCACTGTGGGAAATGCAGTTATTTTTTGTGTAAATATTGACCGGCACCACTGCATTGCATTGACACTTCTGGCAGGAAAATTAATAACACTAATTATTTTATGAAGCGTAATTCTTCTCTCCTTCAACAAAGTTAAAAGAATAGAACTGTAATTTAACATGCACTCAAATGCTCCAAGTGAGTGATTGGTCTGGGTTCAAACATAGTTTGTCCTTAAGTTTGAATTACAATGAAGCTCAAATCTACATGTCTTTCTCCCCCCAGTCACAGTTTAACTAACACACCAAAACAAGTTGGCAAAGAAAGTGTTTAAATGTTCGCATTTACTAGCAAGTCAAAGTTAAGACTGAATATATGCCAGTAAGCTCATAGCAGTCAAATAACTGAACCACTTCATTACATTACATTACAGGCATTTAGCAGACGCTCTTATCCAGAGCGACTTACACAACTTTTACATACCATTTTTACATTGTATCCATTTATACAGCTGGATATATACTGAAGCAATTTCAGTTAAGTACCTTGCTCAAGGGTACTACTCGGGAATCGAACCTACGACCTTTCGGTTACAAGCCCAGTTCCTTACCCACTGTGCTACACTCTGTCCTTCAAAAGGACACAAAATACAAAACTCTGTGACTTTAAATTAAAAAAAGTCGGAGGACTCTTTAATTACCTAAAGATATCAAGGATCATGAAGTAGAACAGCTAGGGAACACAGGTGTCTGTAGCAGACACTTGGGGAGTATTCTGTCCATGAAGGGCTGGTGTGAATGGGACCGGTCTGCAAAGCCAGCATTTGGGTCAGCTGGTGTGAATGGGACCGGTCCGCAAAGCCAGCGTTTGGGTCAGCTGGTGTGACGCTGGCTAACGAGCGGTAGGCTGCATGAAGCGTGTCTGGAAAACTACATGCAATATTACTTGCCTGTGATGTGCTTTGAGGGACAACTTTTTTTTATTTTCTTTTTTTAATTAAAATGGAAGTTGTCGCCAGTTACCATAATCACAACCGATGGGACACCAAAGACGCCGCTTTGGAACAGCCATCCAAGAAGCCCCTCCCCGCACCCACCCCGAAACGAGGAGAGCTGGAACAGCCTGAGCCCAGAAACACAATGGCTTTCTTAACACAGAGTGACTGGCAGTTCCACACCTGGGACATCCTCCTGCTCTTCTGCCGACTCTGACAGAGACGACCGTATCATTAAAAGTGCTGCTTTCAGAGTGTCGAGTGCTCCAGCTCGCCTTATTTCAGCTCAGTCCCAGTGAAGTTACGTGGGTGAGGACCCATCTGTACGCATCCTGGGCTGTCCTGGCCGTGAAGCACTCACTCTGTCCTCTTTTAATAACCGAGTTGAAGCACGTTCACCATCACGTCTAACCATAGTGTAATCACTGCATCCCTTCTGATTGGCCAGTCTTCACCATAGTGTGATCACTGCGTCCCTTCTGATTGGCCAGTCTTCACCATAGTGTGATCACTGCGTCCCTTCTGATTGGCCAGTCTCACCATAGTGTGATCACTGCGTCCCTTCTGATTGGCCAGTCTCACCACAGTGTAATCACTGCATCCCTTGCTATTGGCCAGTCTCACCACAGTGTAATCACTGCATCCCTTGCTATTGGCCAGTCTCACCACAGTGTAATCACTGCATCCCTTCTGATTGGCCAGTCTCACCACAGTGTAATCACTGCGTGCCTTCTGATTGCCCACTGCACAGATTCACTGCAAGCTGGCCTCCAGTGACTGTCCGTTCAGGAGAAACAGGGCTGGGAGGTAGTGCAGACAGCAGTC
Source organism: Anguilla anguilla (assembly GCF_013347855.1). Taxonomy (NCBI): domain Eukaryota; kingdom Metazoa; phylum Chordata; class Actinopteri; order Anguilliformes; family Anguillidae; genus Anguilla; species Anguilla anguilla. Next base: position 3,629,265 of record NC_049213.1, read on the forward strand.
TTTAGCCACATTTCCAGGTGAATCAGCCAGGTGGAGTCAAAAGCTTGAGTTACAGCCTAATGCCACAGGCCAAAGACTCAGGCGGCTGGTCCGTTCGCATGTCTGCAGACAGTCCAGTGAGGTGCCAATGTTAGCATCTTACTCCGTAAAGTGCCACAATACTGCAGCATTTATGCTTAAAAAAATGTATTGAGCAAAAACGTCAAAAATTATTCCTATTGCACCTGTGTGACAAGCTGAGTTTTATCATTATTAAAGTCAGATCTGCAGAACTTGACAGTCAACACGATTTCCTTCTAGGACAGTTGCCAGCAGTACGGGAGATGCATTTCAAGCTGTCAATATCACGCCGTAGTGTGCGCCATGAATAGCCTCTCTTTAATGCCTGCCTTACACTGCAAGAGATGGCAAAAGGAGAAACTGCATGAACTCTGTCAGCCGGCTAGATTAGAGAAAACCAAGTGTTCAGCCGGTCGAATTGATATTTTCCTGTTTTTATCATATTAAATTGAAAGTATAGCCCTCTCTTTAAAAAGAAACAAAAAAGTAGTTTCAGCAGAGCTGCTTTTTGAAATCAAGTTTGTTATTTTTGATCATAACAATGACTGTTAAATGTGCCACAGGTCAAAAGTCTTTTGTCATTATTAGCCTAAACAGGTTGTGATTTATTGGTGCATTGAAGGACAGATATAATTGCAAGAAAACCCTGATACCTCTCGTAACCATCCGGGCCGACCAATGGTGTAACTTCATAACTCGGCCAACCAATGGTGTAACTTCATCACTCAGTCACTCAGTCACAGACATTCGCGTTTGTAGGGCTGGCCCCGCTGTTGCGGTCCAGCCAAAAACCTGGCAGTATTGAACAAGTGCAGAGGAGTAGGATGTGCACTTACAGAGAGAGGCCAGCAGAGTTTGTAGATGTTTGAATTATACTGAAGAGGGCCACATGTTTAGCCTAGTTTCTACATGCTTGGATACTGCTGGCCCAGAAGTCACTACAGGCAATGATAGAATATGGACAGAACTTTAAATGTTTTAATAGAAGAATTTTCAAGTAGCTGTGATTTGTAGATAAACGGTTTGCACTTCCCTGGTGGATTTTTTGTTTTATAATAAAGCACACCAATGTAAGGTTTTTTTTTTTCTTTCTTATGGAAGTAATCCTTAAGGTTTGGCTGCAGTTGTATTCCTCTACGCTGCAATGTGGTTGACCTGACTAGCACCAGTGCCACTGGCGGGCAAAGCACTCTCACTGAACAGATGGCCGCTAGCTTCTCTACCTTCATAATAACCCACCAGGGAAGCCCCGCCCCTGATCAAAAGGACACGCCTTCATCTCGGACGGCCCAATGAGGGCTAAGGGGATCATAAGAGCCACAATGGTGGGCTTGAGGAGAAGGTGAACCCGAAGCACCGGCGATGTCTGCGAGCGGCCGTGGAACAGCAGGAGACACTGGCATGCGCCCGTCTGTGTGGCACGAGCCCAACCGTGGGACTGCAGCTACGGAGCGCACCCTACCCCCGCAGACGGGCAAGACACTCCTGCCCAAAACGACCGCTGGCTCAAGCACTCTCCAACCGGGGGGTCATGACAAAGCCTCAACCTGGGAGCAGGGCGCTTTCGGCTGAGGAGCCCCTGTATTCGCAGAGTGGGTACAGAGCGTCAGTCTGTCTTCCGCCTGGTGAAGAAACTGTCCAACAACACGTCGGCCTACAGGCGGTGGTTACTTTGGTCACGTGACCTCAACAGGCAGAGTCCAAGCACTTACAGTATGTTCCTCAGATGCAATACAACAACATATTAACACCTGTCTTACGACTATTTCCCACAAGTGAGCGTTACCATGCTGCATGAATTGAAATTGGGTTTTTTTTCCTCCGTTCTAATTCAGAGGCATAGGTGAACCACTGTTTATAGGAGGGCAGAAATTCAACAAGAATTTTTTTTTTTTTTTTTTTTTAATTCAAAAGGACGTTACACTGACTATAAGCCTGTCCAATGCTACCCATTGCTGCATTCAAAAGTGTACAGCTAGGGCCATTTTGTTGTACAAAAGACGTTCTTGTGTCAGCAACAGTAAATACATTTTTTTTTTAATCAACAGACCAAAGGTTTTTTTTAATATATAACTGCTTTTACCACCACACCATACTCCTGAGCTGAGAATGAATTAAAATATCCTGGTTGATCTATCACTCAAGCGTACAATGAAAATGCAACCTCTGTTTTCTGAGAATCGCACAAAAAAAAAAATACATTAGAGCTGGCGGAGGCATAAACGCTCTATGTCCCCGAGTCGCTCAGGGCAGTGGTTCTCAAATTGCTGATTTTTGTTACAGCCAATCACTTGCTCAGTTAAGGTTATTGAAGATGTTTAAGTAGCGAATTTCATACTTTCCCCCTTTACTTCTTAACAGCACGCAGGTTTCGTCATAATCTGCTTTGTCTATGAATTCTTCCACCAAATGGTTAATGTTAGTGACCAGGTGTGGAAACACTCACCAGTTAGGGGCCTGATCATTTATCTCTGTCTATAATTCACTATTTTATATTAGTTGTTGTTAGTAATACAGCAAAATGTGAGACTTTTATTCTTCTTGGCATTTTTTGAAATAATGTGCTTTAAATAATCCCTCTAGACACAAATAGCAACTAATAGCTGTGGTTAGAACTAAAACGAGCATACACCGGGGGCTCAGGGTGGAGTTTAAAAACCACTGGTTTAGGGCCACAACCATCCCGTGGCCCCACGGTAAGACACACAGATAACCGTGCAATTTAGTGAGTGATGCCGCAGCACTTTAGCACCGCAACATTATTCTCGTTTGGGGCCACCAAACCCTAAGCCCAGCTCTGCATTACAAAACGCTGTTCGGTGAGCCACTGCCGTTACTGAAGCTGCAGCGAGCCGCTACAGCTTGAAGCTGAGCCGACGCAGACGCTGCCACTTGGCTCATACTGGTGAATGGAAAGGACCTTTTGGACGAACCCCGAGGTCGGGCCCGGTGCCACAGCAGCCAGGCGAGTGTTAGACTCGCTTTCACGAACTGCCCATAAACATAAAAGCCCTACCAACTAAATTAGACCTGCGTTACGGTGGGAGGTCCAATTTATTAATATAACTCCAGAATCTGTAATCCTCCGCAATGTAATGAAACACTGAATATCACGCTAAAACCGCTAAACACGGATGAGAAACAGTGGTGGCAGCTATATTATGTTCCGTTTGTGGCATCTTGCTCGTGTTGAGAGAGAAACGCTCAAGTGGAAAAACCTCAAAGGTCGCCCACATATCTCTGAAGGAAATATGTAGCTAATTAGCTATACAAAGCTAGTTCTCCAGCCGAAGTGGTCACACAAACGAGAGAGCAAACGGCATTCGTGCCACGTTAGAAGACAAAGTTCTGTTGAGGGGTTTTTAAATAAGGTGTAACCTTTTTGCGTTCATACGTTACAAAAATAAAATGTAGACTATAGTATAGATCAGTGGTGTCATTTTCAGCAGACCAGTAATGATACCAAACCAATGTTTTCAGCGTGAGACGTTGTTAGTTTGATGTAGCTAGACTAACAAACACAGAATAAACGAAAATTGAGATGGCTTGGATGCTATTTTATCATGTACACCAAATAGACGGTTAACTGGTTAACAAGTTGGAGCTGTTCAAAATATTGAGCTCAAGCGAAATCACGCTGAACGTAAAGCAAAGTTGGCTTATAACGTTCGCCAACTACTACTCGATAGCCAGTCTAAGTACATTCATTTGTTAGGCAGCACAGGCTATCGCCAGTGTTCAAAATTCATTTCGACAAATATGTCAAACTAGTTTTGTAGCCAGTAAATGGCATTAACGCCATGCATCGGTGCCCACTTTAACGTACACATTCAGTGAGCTATAAGAACCCGTCAAGAGCTGGGTAACGCAGCTTATTGTACATTATTTCCAAATAATTCAAATATAAATCCCAACTCACCGTTCTTCAGTACGTTTTCATTCAGTTGACAGCAGAAGAGACGAATTTCCGAGCTGGTTTCCCTTCCTTCGACTTGGCGATAGCAAACTAGAGAGCTGATCAGCTGGCGATCTAACGAAGGTGCACAACGTTTATTTCGCCACAATATAGCAACTAAACAAGCAGAAAACAATGCGATATAACGCTAGCCTCCTACCCGACACGCCAGCTAGCCGAATTAGATGCAAAAAAACGCACTTTCCGGCTGACATGCAAGCTAACGCTTGTAAGCGTGTGACCCGGCTTCTATTCGACAAATTTGCTCTTAATAGAGTCAGATACCTATAGCTGGCTCAATTCATTTGGTGATAAAAAGCGCAGCTACCTTATATCGAAAGCTGGCTAAAGCTAGCTGGCTAGCCCGTTGCTATCTGATCGCGACCCCGACTGTCAAAAACAGCACCGCGTGGGAGGGAACCTAACGCTAAATTATTAAACCAAGACCAAATGAGCGAGAAAACTTAGAGCTATCAAATAAAGGACAGAAATGATAGTGACTAAAGAATAAAGACTCTGGGTTTAAAGTAAAAGAAAAAAAGAAACAAAACACCATTCCCCTCGGCTCCGGCTTCTATGTGTGTAGCGTCACTCCTTCACGCACGAGGGTACAACGTCATCATTTCCTGCTGCCTTCGTTTTCTTGCACTATTTGTAATTACGTCATACATATATTTGTATACAATACCTGTTACCGAGAAATTAACATATTTCAAAATTTCCACTGGTATGCGTTATTTCCTTGTTGAGTTTTGTACAATTAATCACCGGTTAATTGTTTATGCTAAACTACCAAAGGTTTGTATGTGCATGTTGAGATTCGTGGTTCCAAAAAGTCAAGTCTCCGTGAGCAACATTGTCATCTAGAGAACGATTATGTGTATATTTTCATATTTGGCAGCTACTTTTTTCCATTGTTGATAGACGGTAGGTGAATTCCTATTTCATATTTCACGTATTGAAAGTTACATTTCGAAAGTTAGATGTGGAAAAAAAAGTCATTTAATATTTAAAGAGGACGAACAGTATACTGAACACTCACAAGGTGGTACGAGAGTAACAAATCAGCTGTCCATAAAATGGGAATAAAATGCAACTCTTACAACTGACCACTGGGTGGCGAAATTGTACTACTCAGAAAAAACAGGGCTCAATTTATCTCTAATTCCATTTTCTTATTGTAGGCTACTGTAAATCAGACATGCTATGAAACATCCTTTTTCTGACCGAACAAAACTTTTTCTGATCGGACAATGCAGACATAAATATAAAGTGGAGAAGTATTTTAAAAAGTGGTTAAAAAGACGTTTTTTATTTTTATGTCGTAGTGTAAGATCATGATAACAGAAGAGTAACTGGTCACGGCGCATACAGCTGAAACTATGCTTCAGGTCGCCCCTTCTGGGAGTAGCCGCTTAACAGGGATTCGATAACAATGAAACATTAAGTAATTCAAACAAATTGTGGTTTTGCAACCGAGGGTATTTACACAAGGGGCAATGACACAAGACTCGGTACTGGGATATCTACACATAAAGCTGAAACACGTTTTATTTTATTTAATCAGTAAACAGTGGTAAATGGAACATTTGGAACATTGTTTTTTTTTTTTTTTTTTTGGTTGAGAAACAGCTAGTCTAATTTTGTACCAGGTAAGGGCAGTTGCCAGGGGCATCTGGGAAGTTTGGTAAAATGGATAGCGCAGTGACAACACAATTTCTGCTTCTTGTGTGTGGTAAGCTTTTGTCAGAAAAGGTCATTTCTGTCGATGCACAGACCAAACAAATTAAGCAAACATAACCTAGAGGGTTTGGCTTTCTAACAAGAAAACGCCTGCCATCTTCCAACATCTAAGTTTTAGGCCGTGACTCTGACATGATGATACAATAGTTAAGTGTTCTAATGTCATCCACAAACAAAGTGATAAAATAACTCAGGAAACTAGCAAGTGCAAGATGCCATAGAGTAGTAAGCAATTTAGCCTGTCTCAGTAAACAAAACCCATACCTATATGCATGTCAATACAATGCAAATTTCTATATTTTATCACAAATGTGCGATTGGGAGCATAAAATTTGTCAGTGGAACAATGGAAAATGGCAAGGGGCTGTAAATACACAAATTATGCCATGTTTATATTTCTAGTGTTCAGTTTATAGTCCTTGACAGTTGGTTATCACAGGTAAATTGCTTGGATATATAAATTTATTCTGAGTGGCTATAAAAAGCTTACCTTCAAGCATCATATAAAGTGTTGTCACAGATATGTTCTTCAATGGGAAAATTAACTACCTTTACACCTGAATAGAAAAATGTAAATAGTATCAACATATTTAGAAGAAAGTTTGCCTGCATATATAGTCTGAGAACCACTTTCTGAACTTTCGTAGCTGTATTTCTAAAACAAAAGCAACAGGTAACAGTTTTCTGTGCACTGTTACCTGTTGCTGTGTCCTTAAACTACGAATATTATTCTGTTTATCACCACCAAGAGCCGCTGTTAAAATTGTAATACGTGTGATGGTGGACATTTTTACACAATGTAAGCCACTAAATAATAAAGTTTGTTTACAAGTAGTGAGTAGTGTCTCTTCACTAGAGAAAAGGGTGATACCAGAATTACATGACCAAATCCTCACTGTAAAATAAATTCCACTAGAGTATCATTTTCATTATCCTTTATCATACTGTATCTGATTTTCAGTTTGCCAGCACCTTTTATAAACGCGACTAATACATTCTAAAATTAGTTTTTTTAATGTAAATGAAAGAAAAAAGAAAAGTCATCATGTTTGATGTGGGAGTTTTTATTAATTTACAAAGATTCTGTTTTTATCCACAGCCTACATTTTAGCCCGCATCCCTTTTTTTAAGTCAGATTAACCAGGTCAGTTTGCTTTACACAGTGAAGCAACAGATATCTTGTACGAATGCACATGGCACGAGGAACGGCACACCGAACCTCTGCGTGTCTGCATCAGTGAGTCAGGCCTCCACGTAGGGTGCGCTTTAATTAAAACTTTTTCGCCAGGCTTTTAGAAAAAATAATTAGGCGAATGTTCTAATTTCAGTCCTGTCTATTTCTGTTGTCAAAGCACCAGTACACGATAAAAGCCGTGTGTCCCATTCTCCCTTTCTTCAGGAAAACGTCACTTTCCGATGATTAAATAATTGCATCATGTTTACAATACACGCGTTGCCTTTCGTTGGCAAAAAGAAAAAAACTGTGTATAGAAAGTATGGAGAAAGGTTAGTGGATCAAAGAGGAAAGATTTCGTACTTTGGATTTCAATGCTAACCGGCTTGTTGCCATATTGAACTCCCTGCAACAGTTCCAAGAGGCAAAGCACGAGTCTTCTGCGTGCTTAAATAAAGGTTTTGATTACAAGGGCGATGTTTACGAGGAGTGTCACTGGAGCCCATCATCGACTTATGTGTTACAGCATGGCATACATGCTGACATGTAACTGACCGGTTTATAGGTTATGTTACCTCACCTGGCCTGTGATCCCTGCCCCCCCACCCCCCCACCCCCCCACACCCACACACACACTTCTCTCTGTGATATTTGCGAGTCGTTCATTGGTGCATCCCGCTAATGTGTCGCAACTTTTGGTGGATTACCCTAGATCTTTCCGTCTACAGGTGTAGGGAGTGTAGTGCCCGTCCTCCGTCACCCCAGTCTCTGCGGCGTCTGGCAAGTAACAGCATCATCAGGAACCACAAAGAGTTAGGCAGGTCTGCGTCGTTTACAGTAAAGCTTCCGTACTTTGCACTATCTGTTTTATCAGCTGGGGGAGAAAAGTAACACGAAAAGCGAATGATTGCAAGACTGCTGTTGATTATTTCGTTCCAGTCAGTCGCTAAGATGAGCTCGTATACGCATTGCAAGCTGCACTCGATGTTGCTGTCAACTTTGCTGGTGCTTGCCGTCTTAGTGGTAGAGATATTGGCCGCTGTGGCCAACGGTGTGGACGCAGCTACCTGCGGGTCTTGTGAAATGCAGACGATAGACAAGGGCTCGGAAGAGAAACTGTTGATCGAAATAGCCAAGCAGCAGATCCTAAGCAAGCTGCACCTGAAAGAACGACCGAACATCACACAAGCCGTGCCAAGGGCTGCTCTGCTCACCGCTCTCCGGAAGCTTCACGCGGGACGCGTCCGACAGGATGGCACATTCGAACTGGAGAACAACCGGCAGAGCGCACGTGCAAAAGATCAAGGCTACGAAGTCGTGAGTTTCGCTGATACAGGTAAGTTCTGCGAAGTGAGATTTTTGACCGGTCTGCTTGCTCGAGTTACTTTTCTTTCTTTGTGTAATTCTGCATTCATGTTCTTGTTACAATATTGATGGGCCTATATAAAGGATGATAGCAGAGTATGTGCGGCAGCCCGAAAAAGTAGGCTAACTAACTACTCACGTGCCCACCAAATCCATTACTTATAATTGGAACACCGCCAGATAAGTTAGATTGCCTTTTAACTGTTTCTCAAGTTAAAATAAACAGTCCAGGACGCAATTTCGCCATTACATTTTGAGTTGCGGCTTACAAAAACGAGATACCAAATTTCAATGAATAGAAAAATGGCACAAAATGCGCGTAATGCGCATACGACGAGGTGTTTGTAATCGTTAGTATAATTAGTGTGAAAATACAAAAGTATTGTCGTTTTGATTGTACAATGTTTCAAAGTAGTTTTTACTCATTTCTATGTTATCTCTCTGTGCGGAGAAAACATATCTGGATGGATATGGACATTCCTTCCCAACTACAGATAGAAAAGAGTACACATTACCGCGTAATGCAAAGGTAAAATGTAGGCTATAACAAGCCTTTCGTATATGTGATTATTATTATTTATTTATTTTGCATAATAAATAGGATAACTTCTTCGGAACTCGACGTCATTTAGTTCTAAACTTAATCTGACGCAGTGCATATCTGGATTTACGCTGTAGCTAATGTTACCAATCTTGTTCTCAACATTTCTACAATGTACCACAGTAGCGCTGGTCTTAAATTTAGCGTTAATTCATACTGATGTCCGGAACTGACCAACTAAAGACTGACATCTTTCCTCCACCCTTCTTTCAGCCACTCTAATGCGTGTATTGGCCAAATCCCAGAGTGTGATCTATGCAAAAATATCCAATCAAGTAACACATGTTGTGTTGGTTGTAACCACAAACGTAAAAGGCACGAGTAGTAGGCTACCGAATAAACATCTCTTAAAACACAGGAACCATTTGACCTGGAAATGAGTTGGTGCTTATAAACAGGTGGGCCACGTAATCGAAGAATCAGACGTGGAGGCGCGTGCACAAGTGACCTTGGCATTGATTTGTCACAATCTAGTCAGCAAAGGTAGCCAACTATTTTGATGTCTATGGTTCTGATTGTTCAGTTCTTCACCTTTCCTCTATAAAAAAAAAAAAAACGAAACATTCATGGCACACCCAATGTGTTTTTCCTGAAATAAATTACAGAGAGGGTAAATCAAGGCTAGTCGATCCGTTTTTGATTACAACTTGTCCTCAAAATGTTAATGGGATCTAAATTTATATAATGTCTAAGAATAAAGGCGGTTGTGCTCATACGTGTTACTCAGTCGAGAAATAAGTGCCCATGATTTGAAAAGAATGTAAGTATACCTTTAAGACTATCGTTCCATGGCGATATATTTTTAGGGTCTCAGCAATTTAGATTTTGCTGAAGTCTAGACTGATGTACCGAAACTGACCTGTATCTGATGTACTTTGTTTCTGTAAATAATACAGAAAATGACACACCCTTTAAAGTTGCCGTTAGACAAAAAATCAGAACGCACTTATTTAGCTAAGTTCGGCAATGATTGCGCACTGACAAAACAGTTCAGTGAATATTGAATAACTGCAATGTCTAATATTTGAAGACCCATATGTTGTGATATCTGTATAGGGCCGTGTTGATTAATATAACTGTTACATAACTGTCGCAAGATACTTTTGTGAAACTACATATAGGGTCATTTTTAAATAAACATCAAAGTAATGCGTTTTATTATTGATCGTTTCACCCTGACTTTGAACCGTAAAAATAGAATCAATTGACTGTACTCTAGCGTTTACAATGGCGTCTTTTCCCCCGCTCAGACGACCCAGACTCCAACAGCGTGCGCCGCAGCCTCACGTTCCAGTTCGTGCAGGAGCGCGAGCAGAACATGCAGGTGCTGCAGTCAGCTCTGTGGCTGTACGTGCACGCACCCGAGGCCCCCTCCAGGGACTCCCGCGCCACCGCGCAGATCTACCTGTCGGGCCAGGGGAGCGGAAACCGCACGCTGCTCCTGCAGAAGACCCTGGAGGTGCAGCGCGGCGGCTGGCACACCTTCCCCATCACCCACGCCCTGCAGGCCTTCCTGGACGGCGGGCAGCGGCGGCTGAGGCTGGAGGCGCTGTGCGACGGGCCAGAGGGGCGGGACCTGTGCGCGCAGGAGGGCGGGGCGTCCGAGTCCGCCCACCGGCCCTTCCTGGTGGCCCAGGTGCGCCCCCGGGAGGAGGACGAGTCGGGCCACGCCCGGGGGAAGCGCTCGCTGCGGTGCGGAGAGGACGTCAGCATCTGCTGCAAGAAGGACTTCTACATCAAGTTCCGCGACATCGAGTGGCACGAGTGGATCATCGCACCCGAGGGCTACCACATGAACTACTGCATGGGCAAGTGCCCGCCGCACCTGGCCGGCTCGCCGGGCATCGCGTCCTCCTTCCACGCCACCGTCCTGAGCCAGCTGAAGGCCAACGGCATCCACACGGTGGTGTCCTCCTGCTGCGCGCCCATCCAGCGCCGCCCGCTCTCCATGGTCTACTTCAACTCGCAGCACAGCATCGTCAAGACCGACGTGCCCGACATGATCGTGGAGTCCTGCGGCTGCACGTAGAACCCGAGAGAGAGAGAGAGAGAGAGAGAGAGAGAGAGAGAGCAAGACGGACAGGTTCCCAGGGCTTGAGTATCAGACTGGGGCTGTGTTCACACGTAAGCACAAGAGTCTCTATGCAAACCTCCCACATTTACTCTCTCTCTCACACACACACGCACGCACACACACCCACACACACACACACACACACACACACAGGTGAAAAATCCCTTCATACATTTACGTGGACTGTTATGAGGAATTGCCGCAAGGTTTAAACGCCAAGTACGGCAAGTAAGCACTATTAAGGCAGAAAATGCTTTAAAAAATGGAGCCTTCGTCTTGAGCACTTACTCTACATGACTTTACCTTTGTTGATATGTTAGTTACTTTAGACCTGTGAGCTGTGTTTTATTTGTTTGTCTGTTCATTCCCTTGGCTGCGTGTTGTATGAGCTGTTGCTGAAGGAGGCGTTATGGGGACAAACTATGTGGTGCCTCATCTGAGAGGAACTGCAGAGAGAAAGAAGTTTCTAGAAAAGGACTGAATTTGTGGGCCAACCCCAAAAAAAAAAGCATTTTGGCTAGCTGCCGGGGTGGGGTGCATGGATGCTGCTATACCCCCTCCACATACTGCACACAGGTACAGGGGCTTACCCCAGAAAAATGGGAGGGACTTCCTCAGACCCATTGGTCACACTTCACCCTGAAAGTCACAGTATGTGCCATTGAATTCCATATTTATTGATCAAATTTGTTTAACTGTCTTGCATCTTGATTGGTGACCAACCAAGTACACATGCAAATTCCTTTATTTACACACAGATATACTTGTGTGTGCGTTGTCAGTAATACCTATAATACAGGTATAGATAATTATTTATTGTTGAAACAAACACACACAACTGAAATGTGCCTTCCACCCCACTTGGGAAGAGGAAAGGGAGTTATGCCCAATCTGTAGGTTAGAGGATGTGCAATGGAGATGGTGTACATCTCATACGGATGGCTCTCACACGGTTATGCAGCGGATTGCTAAAGTAACATTAGCATTGGCTGCACAGATGCCATTCATTGCATACGGACATTACGCAGCAGATTGCTAAAGTAACATTAGCATTGGCTGCACAGATGCCATTCATTGCATACGGACGTTACGCAGCAGATTGCTAAAGTAACATTAGCATTGGCTGCTTTGACTCCTGGCTGACTAACTGGCCACAAGTCTGTGCTTCTGGGAAGAACAAACAGCAGTCAGTAGGCTGATGACCTTAATAGGTCTTTGGCTTTGGCATTTACATCCCCTACCCAGTCTGGGCGTTCTCACTAGCAGGCGTAATTGTTTTTAAATACATATTCAAATCTCACATAATGACAGAGATCTGAAATGACTCGTGTGCATGGGGAAAGTGCTGGGGTAAACAGGTTTTTAGGCACAGTGCTAGTGCACGCATTCATCAAATTAAAAAAATGGCAAAAACACAATGCTTTCAACATTGTAAAACTTATGCCAGGTTGTGCTTGTTGAGCCAAGTTGTATTCTTATAGGACAAAATAAGGAAGAAGTTATTTTTCTGCAATATAATTATATTTCCAGTATTTCAATAATAGAAGAAAGTAATAAATCCTAAACACACTAATTACTAAATAAAATTTTATATGCAAGCACAATTTATTTGTTCACTTGAGGGTGAATTATAAAAACATTTCTGTTCCAATGATTAGTGCAACGCCGAGAGAAAACTCAATTTGCACAGAGAGCTCAGTTGTATTTTTCCATTGACATGGCTCTCTGTCACGATAGTGAAACCCAGCAACAGCTGAGTTCCATTTCTGCTCCAGGAATCTGTCTTAAGAGGCTTGCAGACACCAGCAGAATGGCAGATTTTCAGAGGTTAAAATGTTTTTTTTTTTTCTTTTTTCTTTTTTTATCAGAATCTACACTGTATTATTTGCTCAGATCTGCAGTTAGGCAATGACTCTCAGCATCATGAACCTGGGGCTGTTTCTCAACAGCGTGTGCAAACATTTGGATTTCCACAGTGTCAGGAAATGTGAAGGTCCTTGCAGCACAACGGTCAATGGGCATTTAGTGGAATGGCACGTTGGTATTTGCTGTTTCCAAGGTCTAAAGTTTGGGGTGATGTCAGCGGGGATTTCATGCCGTTCCTTAATGTACAGAGATGAGCCCAGCCAACAGGCTGTGCAGGTCTGAAGCTCTTTAAGGTGCTTCTCCTGCGGCCTCTCCCAAAGCATCCGGGTCTCTGCAGCACATCCCAGCCGTTAGCCTCTAGAATGCACTTCCTGTACACCGATGACACGCGCGGGCACTTCTGCCTTTTTATTGGACGACTGTTCTCTTAAGCACTTCCTGCCACTTCATGGCTACGTGTGAATGGATTGGGTGCATCTCTGCTGAGTAGCGTGTGTTCCAGTCCGTCAAGGGATCAGATCACCTTCAAGCCTCTTCCTTAAAGTCACAGATAAATAGCCATACAGTTGGGCTGAGTGGTGCCGTTAGTCTTAAATGAACTGCACGATTTGGCTGTTTATGGCACTAAATGTCGAAGCCTTGCTGATCTGAAGGACTTTAGTCATGCCAAGAGTGACCAGTGTGTATGAGGTTTGAAAAAATGTTTAAGTGCAAAAATGATTATTTATAAACTGACAAACCTGACAAACTGAAAGACAATGCATAGATAAATGCATCCCATTTGTAAAAATAATAATAATAACTTTTTCTACCCTATATTTAAAAACTCTGTGTTGCTCTATGTTTCTTGGCTAGCCATGGATTTCTTTGTATGGGCACTTTATATATTTTCTTACATTTTGCAGCACAGCACCCACCTGCTCTGGATTTGGAATTTGTGAGATATTAGCAGAGTTTGAGAAATTGCCGTTTTCAAGAAAAGTACTTGCTGACTTGGGAATGCAAATGTAATAATTGTATGTTTTCTTTGTAAAAGCAATTATTGTTTGTTTTTGTTTTAGTATTGTAAAAGGACATCAGAATACTGTAACTGGTACAGCCAGCCTTTTGACAAAATGTAGGCCTACATTTATGCAAAGATAATTTCTATTTTTTGTGATATATTCTTGTATTTTCATATATTATAAGAAAATTTAGACAGACAATAACATTCTTTTAACTGTAACATCAGGCCTATTGTACTGTATGTGATAATTATATTGCAATGATTTATTTTTCACAAATAAATATTTTTGACTTCAGAAAGTGTTTCGTGCTATGACAAAAAACAAAATAACATTTAAAATGCATAACGTTTTAAAGTAAAATACAAAAATAAACTTTTTTTTTTTTGCATATTTACATTCTGCATTCTTCAATAGAAAAACAGCGCATTTTATAATACATTTTCAATAGGTAGCTCAGATCAGCTAACTCGTTAAATTAGCCCAACTGCAGTACCTATTTTACGTGCCTGGCAAGCCTTCTGAGCCCATTACTTATTAGACGATTCACTTTCTGTGGCCCACAACTTCACTTTCATTTAGCAGAACAACTTACAACGAAAAGCTACACAAGTGGATCCACCAGAAGTGTGCCCATCGGGGCCATACACACGTGAGAACATTCCCAGCACAGCGAGTGAAGATGTAACATCAGTAAAGCGCTAAACTTAAGCTGACCTGTTCCAACCTAGAATTATAATGTATGACGTGAGTAAAGCACCACAGCAACACTACGCATGAACATTCACACGGTGCTGTGTACGTCATCTCTCCATGGACTCCCTGAGCTACACTTCCTTGTCTTAAGACTGGCCGAGCACTAGACTCCCATAGATAGAGTCCTTTGGCAAAGTGCGACTGAATGTTTTCCCACAGAATAGACTCGTTGCATGACATTTCATTTCAATCACTTAGCACACACTCGTGTTCAGACTGAGGTACAGGGGTGGAGAAAATCTGTGTTCCTCTCACAAAGTCAAAAACGTGGTGTTGCTAAGAAGCCAGAAAGCCTCTTCCATATTAAACAGCAGATCAGCATGTTCAGATATGGGATGAAATGTTTGCTAATCAGTGAAAAGCAGTGGGTGCACTAGTTAATGTTGGGCATGTGATTAGTGCAGTGGTTAATATGATATCATAAAAAAAATACTAATTTTGTATGAAAAAAGAGTGTCATGTGCACTTCAATCAGGACACACCTGTGGGTTTCAATCCAGCACTTCTCTGTATGCATAAACTACACTGGCTAAAGGCATTAAACCAGCGGCTATGCAGCATAATGGGTAGGGAACCAGGCATTCTAACCCAAATGTTGCCGGTTGGATCCTACTGTAGGTAGGACACCGCCACAGTACCCTTTAGCAAGGTGCTTAACCTGAATTGCTTCAGCACATAACCAGCCGTAAAAATGGATACTATGTAAAAATTCTAAAAGTTGTGTAAGTTTCCCTGGATTAGATAAGCGCATCTTTCGCAGTTTATCTCCACAGTTATGATACGATGTCACCTGTAGCCGTGCGTTTGGTGGTGTCTTCAGCCGCGGGCAGTATGCGAGGCCGTGTGGTATTTTCCAGCTGTGGCCTACATGTACGACTGGGAAGAAACGCATGTAATCCAGCTCACTGATAATATATCCGGCCCCTTTTTTAAACGCAAGCCTGAAAATGACATGACAAAATAAAGTGGTTACTATTCTCGAACCCTTTGGACTACCGGCATTCTCCCAGTCTCTTCTGAAAGGTAACCCTTGCAAGTTTGTTTTCCGCAATTCAGTTTACATAAATTAATCTAAATGTTTCTGAAAGAAAGTAACAGAAATTCAAACACTATGAAAGTGGAAGTTTTTTTCTCACCTAAAATATTTAGAATTTTTGAATGGATAGTGGGTAGTTTAGAAACACAATGCACCCACAGCCAAAACACCGGTTTTGTGTTTTTTTGAGCTACATCTAGGCAGGTTTCAAAAAATTCCATTTGGAGACTCCAAAAGGACACTTGGTAACCAAATGATATTATGGATGTTCAGAGGTGTGAAATACTATATATTGTATACTACATGCTAGTTGAAGATGTTTCCTTCCCCCTGTCTGTCACCCTCCCCCTCCATCTCTCACTTTTTGCTGTCCCCTTGCCACCTCTGGCAGGTCTGGAAGATTGTCGAAAATAACTACATTAGCTAAATTATTTACTAATCCATTGATTGAGGTTCATTGATTGAAATTTTTGTCATATACCCCACCCCGATCAACATGTCATGTGTATTCAACACATGTATTCAAAATCAGGCCCGTTTCCTGGATTTATAAGCATACTGAATAATAATCAATATATTTGAGAATGTATTTAGATTCTCGCTGGTATAAAATGGGATCATGTCGTTGTATATGCCCTCTGCTGTGGAGTCAAAGCTGTTTTCACTGTCTTCCTCAGAAATATTCACTCAGACGAGTGAATTCTTCCAAGGCCTCCAAATTTAGACTCTTCTCTAGACTTAGACTTAGGCGGTGCAAAATAAATTTCATTATAGGGCAACAACCTTGTTAGGCATGAAGCCTCAAGAACTTTTCTTGCCAGTGCGTAATGTTGTCAACATGCTTACAAAAAAACTTATGGTTTGTTTATGCAGGAGAAACAATATGCATCCTTTCATGCAAGCCTAATAAACTATACGCTGTTAGAAACTTAATTTCATTGGTAAAAATGCTTTTCAGCTGTCACTGTAATATCTCGCCATTGGCTCACTGTCTACTGGGCAGAACTTACACTGTCCAGCTCGAGTCGTTGCTGGTGCACAGTAGGTCCCATCGGCCATAGAGAGGGACTGCTTGGCCGGCAGCCTACTTGTCAGAGAGGCCTGTAGGTGGACTCATCTTGTTTCATAAGGTCTATCTGAGCCAGAGGTAATAACATTCAAAATGGACAACACTGATAATTTCTCTGGAGAAAAGCAAAACAAACAATGGACATTCTATCCATGCTTCTCCGAGTTAGCTCATTTTTTGGACTAAAATTACTGTGGATTTTGTTTGCTGATCCTTGTCGTGATAAGAACAGTGACTTTGCATTGATTCATGTCTTCTGTGGATTTCCAAAATGCACAGAAGGTGAGGACCCCCAAACTGTTATCTCCATATGTTATCATTGTCACTGAAACACTGGCACCGTAAAATAGTTTACACAGATAAAGCCGTTTGTTTTAACACTCACAAACAGTACATTGTGCGACCAGACTGAAAATTACTCCATAAAAACTAAATGAATGCAAATAAACTCACTCAGTTAAACATTAAATTATTAATAATCATTATATTGCACTGCATTGTGAAAATAGTTCTGAAATGGATGAGAGCGGACTGCATCTTTCGGCCAAAGATCTACATTCATTTCCTTTTCAATCTGCCTCTCAAACAAGCAAGCATTTAGCAAGGCATACATTACAAATATATAAGTGCATAAACCTTGTAATTATAAAATAATATGTATAAAAATACAAAAACATTTTATTTTCATGACACAAAAAGAACTTTGGAAAAGATATAACAAATACAAGCAAGATGTACAGTAATTATATATTACACAGTAGATTGTATTATATTTCACATTTATTATGTCTATGTATCTCATATCTCACTTTCAGTAAAATATTAAAGATGATATATTTTAGCAATATATTAAAAAATGAAATCTCACATAAATGCTTTTCCTTTAAGAAATATAAAAGTTAATACTGTATGTGCCTCTTACCTGGTCTGGGGTCAGTTCAGTCTAAACTGAAATTCATTCATTCATTTAACACAGTGGACAAAAACTAAACTGAAACAAAACTGAAGTGGATATAATTAAAAACTAATGGAAATGACAAATATAATTTAAACGGATAAGGAATTAAACCCAATGCAGCCTCTTACTGCATTCCCTAACCAGAAAATAACTGGTGTGCTGTACAGATTTTCTAATATAAACCCTACAGATTTTTTAATAGGCTTTTTCCTTTTCCAAACAGATGCCTCACAAATCATTCTTCACATGCAAACACAGGGATATGACTGTTGATGGTACGGTATACTGTTAATTGGGGCAGAGGAACTAAAGAAACGGGCAATTTATTTAATGTCATTTTAATTAAATACTACATCTATAAATACAATGAAATAATATTTTCGTTGGAACTGGAGCCTACGGGCCGTGACAGGAGAGCCAGCGGTTTAAACGCACGGCGCCGATACGAGCGTTTAAAACGAGAGCCACGGCACAGCACTGCTCCTCTCCAGTACGAGCCAAAAGAGCACAGCCAATCAGCATTCATAAAGGACACGCAAAGCCGCAGCTTCCCTGCAGGCCTGCTGAAGAACAGCAGACCGTTCTTTACTGAAACAACGAGTCCTTACAGCGTTTCACTTAGAACCCAACGCAATGTGCATATTAGTAATGTTAAATGTACTGGTTTTTTTAAATTAATATAACGACGACGCTGGTAGTACACTTGCAGTGTATTCAGAACTTTAAGAAATTTATTTCATTATTTTTTTACCCAGGTGATTATTTATTTTAAATAAACTACAATTAATTAGACAGCATTTATTTTGACATTCCAATTTTTAAAATTTTATTTAATCTAAAATAGATAGGTGTTCTTTTACAGCACAGTAAGTGCAATTGTGTATACCAATTGTGTATACCATGGAATATAAAAACACTAAGTGCCAGGTTTGATTATGGTTTAGTTTAATGTTTGCCATGTTTGAAAGTTATTTTCTCCAATTTAAATCATCACTTTGCATGTGCTAAAAAAATTTGCAGACAAAAACATTTATTTCAAGTGTATCACAAACATATAAAAATGAATATAAAACAGCTGTGTTCTTTAAATGAAATGGTTGTATAAACAAGGTCATTAAACTATCTTGATAAAACACAGCAGCAATGTCCCTTAAATATTGACCTCTAATTAGCACTTCGACACCAAATGCCAGATTAAATAATGATTTAGTTACTTCAAAAGGTTATTTTCTCAATTACATAAGAAGACTAATCAATAAATGTAATTTGTATTTGTTGTTACAATCTTTGTGTATAAAATAGTAAAAGTATAAAAAGTACAACTATAATATTTTTATACAAAATGCGATTATTGTTGAAATACCACTGTTTATTCAAGGAGTTCTTGACCCTAAATGATTGAAGTAAAACAAAAAAAAATGTATTTTGAATTCTAAAACTAAGAACAGAATACTGCCTTGTGGAATTTTTCTGGACATTAACACTGAAAACCATGACATCAAATCTAGGGCTACTTTGTGAAATTGTGCAAAACAAGTCCCACAGTTTACCTAAGTATAATAATGCACACAATTAAATTCAATTAAATCTAAATAAGCTTTGTTGAAATACACGAAACTACAAATATATTTCAGGAAAAAATTATAATAATGGTTAAGAACATAAATATGCAAATCTATATGTTTGTTCTACAGGCCTTCAGGGTATTTAGGGTATTTAATGCGTTCTGAAGTGTACTATTCAATCAAATCAAATTACAGCATTTAATGTTTATGGCATTTAATGCTATAATATAATTAAAACCATGTTAAGTATTAAATTAAATTAAAGACATCAGTTAGAAACAATATACTGCCCACCAATAGAAACCTTATAATTATATAAATTTAATGTGATCATGTATAATTTTTTTGTATCATTAGTGCTCATGTGTGGGACTCACAAGAAT